>NC_090033.1:6138084-6246379 GCF_037176765.1 Anolis sagrei
TGATAGTTTCATGGTCTGTGTTTGTATGTTTTTCTAAGTAGGCCTTGTATTCCTCTTACAGTCCCAGCGACCAAGCTGAACACGCTAAGCAAGCACAGCTTGGGGCAGAGCATGACCAAATACGATCTCCTGGTTTGGTTCGAGATCAGCGAGTTGGAGCCGACTGGAGAGTAAGTTCAGCCTCGTTTCATTCCTATATATTGACGAATATGAGAAACACTTTGTGAGGATCCAAATTCCCTCTAAGAAGAGAAGACGTGAGAGATCTTGACATCAAACCCCATGGAGACTGAGTAAATTTAGCCCATGAGAAGCAAAGATATGAGGGCTGTCTTCAAACAGTTTGAAAGTATGTCAGGCATCAGATGAAGGACTCTAATTTGGAGTCGCTCTTGAGGATAGGAACATAAAGGCCTGCAATTTCATTCCAACACTCAGAGGAAGTCCCTCATATTAAGAGATGTTTAGTGGAACAGCTTTTCAAAAAATCAGATGTCTTTTTTCCTTTGGTTGATATACTTTCAATATTGGTTGGAACAGCAGTGTGTTTTGAAAAATGCTATCATTGCAGGAAGTATTTCCTCATTCTTTGCATGCTTGCTGGAGATTTTTATGGCGTTGTAAATTACCCTCCCGCATAAGCGTACCTAAATTTCCTACTTGGCAGATGCAATTTTTTGGGGGGGGGGGGGGCTACAAAGGTCGATAGCAAGCTACACAAATTGGTCGCAAGCTCACTCCGACTCGGGCTGGCTTCGAACTCAGGACTTTTTGGTCAGTATTGATCTTAATGCAGCTGACTCCCAGCCAGCTGCACCACAGTCCCGGCATGATTACTTCCGACCCTTTGCTGTCTAACATGGACTTTATTGCCTCCTCTCCACAGATACATTCCAGCTATCGTTGACCACACCACTGGCTTGCCTTGCCAAGGAACGTTTCTACTTCATCAGGTATGGCAATACCTCCAAGAGTTAGCAAGAAAGCTATTCAATGATAGATTCTACTAGGTTCACAGAGAGAAGTGGAGTGGGAACTCTTTGGAGGGGAAATTAAAGCTTTGTTGTGCTTATCTTTACAGGGAATACAGCGCAGGATCACTGTCACAATTATCCACGAGAAAGGAAACGAGCTGCACTGGAAAGATGTGAGGGAGCTGGTGGTTGGTAAGCATTTCCTCCTTCCTTGTTCCTCTCACCACACGGATCCATTTGGAAGATCTCTTAAGATTGGCCAACAAGTTTCATTTCCAATCTATGGAAATACCTTCTAAGTTTCCTCTCCACACTTTCAGGGCGCATCAGAAACAAAGCAGAAGTGGACGAGGGTGCCGTGGATGCCATCTTGTCTCTGAATATCATCTCTGCGAAATACCTGAGGATTTCACACAGCTCTAACAGGTAAGGATGTCCAATGATGATCTTTGCTGCCAGACAATACTGGACTCCATTACCTGTCATCCACAAACGTTGGCCAATGAGCCAGTAGGATTCACAGACCAAAGTCTCTGAAGGTTGGGAAGAGTGTTGTAATGTATGACTTGGACGAAACTGTTGAGATTAATTTCACAATTCAGCAGCAGATCTGTTGCACAACTTCAGTGCTTTCCAGTAGCTTCTTCCTGCACAGTATTTTCAGTCAACTGCTCCCACAGACTGCAGTCACTCTGGAACTCTTTTATGGGCACTTGAGCACATGCCCGGCCATTATCAGTTTTACTATTGTCTTTCCCCCAGTCTAGATGACATTACAAACTTACCACAGCACACGGTTATATCTTGTCTTAGCAGACAGGTTCTTTTAATCAATTACATAGAGCCTTCGATGAACAGCATCACAGCACAAGGAGAGAGAATACACTGTACATGACTTCCTTATATACAATTCTATACAATTACACATAGCAATCTCTGATTGGCTCCCAACTCATTAACTTAACTCAGACCCAGGATTATTCACAAACACCTGGACTAGGCCGGAACACATTCCCCAAATGATTCCCTATATACAGTTAATTTCCAATAGAAGCCTATTAGCAGTGCATGGCTCAGCTATATTACATTACATTGTAAAACCTGACAGAAACAGTGCTAGAATGGGCAGCCAACTCTATATCTAAGCAAACTGGAATTTAAATTTAGGGGGTACAGTCTAAATAACAACAACTACTACTAATACAGGGCAATAACATGTCTGTCTACAGTATTCGAACTGCTGACAGGCATAATAGCTGATCACTTGGAGGCAAATAACATCTTGCCAGTAGAACAAATAGGTAATAAAAAAAGAAGTAGGGGCATGAAAGATGAGCTTCTGATTGACAAGATGATACTGGAGAATTGCTAAAGCCACAAAAGAAACCTCTATATGACTTGGATTGATTATGAAGAAGCATTAGACTCACATATTTGGATCATCAAATGTCTGAATGTCATCGGGGTTTGTGAAAATATCAGCAAGTTCACTTAAATGCAATGAAACAATGGAAAACTGAGTTGTTTGTGGGCAGCTATGGAACTGTTAACATCAAGAGAGGAATTTTTGAGGGTGACTCATTGTCACCACTGTTGTTCATCATTGCGATGATCCCACTGTGAGTAATTCTACAGAAAACAAACCTTGGCTACCAAACAGCAAGAAATTTATTTATTAATAATTTATTTGTTACCCACTTCTCCTAACGGCTTGAGGCAGTGTAAACAGTCAAAACATAGTATAAGTGGGAACAAATTGTGCCTGATTGTAGTTGGAGGAAATCAGTCAGAAAGCATTACTACTACTACTACTACTATTCTTTGATACGCAAGATGAGTACACAGCAAACAAGATCACTATGCTGGCTGTTGTATCGGAACACACGTTGGACACTTCCCAAGTGTCTAGGACTGTGTGATGTATCGGCAAGGATTCCATGCCTTTTGCAGCTGACAGATGGCAATTTTGTCAGCGATGATTGTGTTTAAGTGCAGGCCAAGGTCTTTAGGCACTGCATCCTTGACTGGTTTGTACCAGAGTCTTTGCAGTTGATGATATTATTATTATTATTATTATTATTATTATTATTATTATTATTATTATGTTTTACTGACACAAAAACACAGTATGTCACAGCAAACAAGATATATATGCTGGACTTTGTATTTATAATAATAATAATAATAATATATTATTATTATTATTATTATTATTATTATATTATTATTATATTTTACTGACACAAAAACACAGTATGTCACAGCAAACAAGATATATATGCTGGACTTTGTATTTATAATAATAATAATAATAATAATATATTATTATTATTATTATTATTATATTATATTTTACTGACACAAAAACACAGTATGTCACAGCAAACAAGATATATATGCTGGACTTTGTATTTATAATAATATATTATTATTATTTTATGATTATATTATTATATTTTACTGACACAAAAACACAGTATGTCACAGCAAACGATATATATGCTGGACTTCGTATTTATTATAATAATAATAATATATTACTATATTATGATTATATTATTATATTTTACTGACACAAAAACACAGTATGTCACAGCAAACAAGATATATATGCTGGATTTTGTATTTATAATAATAATAATAATAATAATTATTATTATATTACATTATAATTATATTATTATTAATGTTGGTGACCTGCCTGGCTATATGCAGAGCAGTAGGCACAACTTCCAAAGCAGTAGCAGTGGCAAACTCTTGAAAGACTAGCCATCCCATGGAATGGTAACCAAGTGGAGAGAGTTTTCCGCCCCTAAGAATACACATGGGAGGCCACAAGGACTTCCCAAAATGCTGGCAAATAAATACACCAGAAATAGTTGGAGGTCCACCTCTGATTTTGCGAAATTGTTTTTTTTGAATGTTAATATCAGTAGTGGTGTGCACATCTTGCAGGGTGTGTGAATACGCTGTCTTGTGTGCTTCGTGCCAATGTGGTTTTTGGGTTGCTGCTTGGCTGTTCCGTTCGTTCGCTCTTTGTCTTTTTTCTTTTCCCTCTCGGTTGTTTCTGGCTTCTGGGCTGCACTAATGGACGCTTTCTATGTCTTCACAGGCTCTTCCTTGATAAGGATATGCCTAGGTATTTTTCAGTTTGCTTCCTTGGCGCATAAAGATTCTGGCTCAGAATCCTTTATGTCATTCCCGTAACCACGAGTCCTTAGCAAATCTGGAGTGTTGTGCTCCCTTTCCCATTCCTTGGAGTCTATATCTACTCTCCTAAGGAACGGAAGCCCAAACTCACCCCTCTTGTCCTTCTTCTGTTCCCTGTGCTCCTTTGCTTTGTCCCTGTCACAATGCCTTGACGTTTATTTATTTACTTACTTATAGTATTTATATTCCACCCTTCTCACCCCACAGGGGACTCAGGGCGGCTCACAATGCACATAAACACGTCAAACATTCAGTGCCATAGACACACAACATATATAGACGGACACACAGAGGCTATTTAACTTTCCAGCTTCATGAGGGTATGCTTTGAATTCTGGCCACCGGGGGAGCTGTCGCTTCACCGTCCACTTGTGACACTGATGGAGTACTTCCTCATTCTATTGCACGCTGCTGGAGAGTTTTATGGCACTGTAAATTAGTTGCTCAGAATATATTCCTGTTTCCATTCTTTTTGCACCAGAGTATGGTTTTTATGCTCTCTCAGGCTCTGTTGTCGTCTGCAACGTTAGCAATTTGAGTTGAATGCTCCTCGTCTTGTGTTTTGCCTTCTCTCTCCTTTTCCTGCAACCCTTCTGCCTCCTCCTTCTCCTTTGCTTCTTGCAACATGCACCAACCTGCCTAGTTATAGATGTCCTTGTGAAATATACTTTGGATATGTGGCAAAGAGTCCGCAGCTCCGATCGTTCTGGAAGACCATTCTTTGTGGGAAAGGACTCTGATTTATGTGGAAGGTGGTTGCCCCCCCCCCCCCAGCTTCCTTACTCTGGAATGTCAACCACTTAATCCAGAAGGAAGGGCTCCTGAGTCATCCATTGAGCATGGACCCAAATGCTCCGATGAGCTGAGTACACCCTGTAGTACAGGCGTGGGTAAACCCAGCCCCGGGGGCCGGATGTGCCCCTTCGGCTCTTTTCCCAGGCCCTTTCTCATCATCCTATCTTTCCTTTCTTCTCCCTTTCCTTCCTCCTTCCTTCCTTCCTTAACTCCCTCTTTCTCCCTTCTTCCTTCCTTCTTCCCATCCCTCTCTTCTCTTTTCCTTCCTCATTCCCTCCCTCATTTCCTTCTTTCCCTCCCTCTTCCTCCCTCCCTCCTTCCTTCCCTTCCACCCTTTAATCCTTCCTTCTTACCTTCTTTCCTATCTCCTTTCCCCTCTCTCTCCCTCCTTCCTTTCCTTTTGTCTTTCCTTCCTCCCTCCCTTCCTCCATTCCCTTCATCCTTTTCTTCCTTCCTTCCCTTCTTCCCTCTTCCCTCCCTCCTTCCCCCCTCTCTCTCTTTCTTTCTTCTTCCTTCCTTCTCTTCTTCCCTTTCCTCTTTCCTTCCTTCTCTCTTTCCCCCTCCTTCCCTCCCTTTTTCGCCCTCCCTCCTTCCTTCCCTTCCACCTTTTCATCCTTCCTTCCCTCTTTCCTCCCCCTTCTCTCCCTCCCTCTCTTTCTCCTTCCTTCCTTCCTTCCCTTTTCTTTCCTTCCTTCTCTCTTTCCTCCATCCATTCACTTCCACCCTTCCATCCTTCTCTTCCTCCCTTGCTTTCTCTCTCCCTCCCTCTCTTTTCTTTTCCTTCCTCCTTCCCTCCCTCATTTCCTTCTTTCCCTCCCTCTTTCTACCTCCCTCCTTCCTTCCCTTCCACCCTTTCATCCTTCCTTCTTTCCTATCTCCTTCCTCCTCTCTCTTCTTCCTCCCCTCTCTTTTGTCTTTCTTTCCTTCTCTCTTTCCTCCCTCCCCTCCCTCCATTCCCTTCATCCTTTTCTTCCTTCCTTCCCTTCTTCCCTTCCTTCTCTCTTCCCTCCCTCCCTCCTTCCCTCTCTCTTTCTTTCTCCTTCCTTCCTTCCTTCTCTTCTTCCCTTTCCTCCTTCCTTCTCTATTTCCCCCTCCTTCCCTCCCTCTTTCTCTCTCCTTCCTTTCCTTCCACCCTTTCATCCTTCCCTCCTTCCCTCTTTCCTCCCTGCTTCCCTCTCTCCCTCTTTCTCCTTCCTTCCTTTCCTTCTCTCTTTCCTTCTTTCTTTCCTCCGTCCATTCCCTTCCACCCTTCCATCCTTCTCTTCCTCCCTTGCTTCCTCTCTCCCTCCCTCTTCTCTTTTTCCTTCCTCCTTTCCTCCTGGGGGATGTTTTCCTGGGAGAAGAGAAGGTCGAGAGGGAACATAGAACCATGTTTCAAGATTCAAAAGGGTGTCCCATTGAGGAGGAGGAAGAGGCGGGAAATTGACTTTCTCTTGCTTTAGAGACCCGGGCACAAGAGAGCAATAGATTTAAGTAACAGGGAAAGAGATTCAATTGAAAAGATTCGGAAGAACTTCCTGAAGAGTGGTAGAGGCGGTCTCAGAGTGTGGTGGAGTATCCTTCTCTGGAGGCTTTTCCACAGAGGCTGTCTACCGAGAGTGTCTTCTTGCTTGGCAGGGCGTTGGACTGGATGGCCTTTGGGGGTCTCTTCCAACTCTAGGATTGTATATCAGGAGTAGGCAATACAGGGTCTCATGGATACACTTGTTCTCTCCTGTCCATCATCTTATCCTGACTACGGCCAACCCATTTGGG
The DNA here is from genome assembly GCF_037176765.1 of Anolis sagrei. Lineage (NCBI taxonomy): Eukaryota > Metazoa > Chordata > Lepidosauria > Squamata > Anolidae > Anolis > Anolis sagrei. The sequence goes on from NC_090033.1 coordinate 6,144,819, forward strand.
ATCCACACACACCTTCTCACACACTGAGGCCTACTGAACTCTGAGGACTACCTCACACTGAGGCCTACTAACATTGAGGCGTTCTCATACTGAGACCTCTCACACTGAACCCTTTTGGGATCCAAACATTTCCCGACTTTCCCTCACTTTCTGTCTCCGAAAGAGAAGAGGAAGGGGAGGAAAGGTCAGGGAGGGGGCTTGGGGAGAACCCCCTCCCTCCTGTCCAATCCACCGTGCAGCCCTCCAAGTTAGAAAGTTTCCCCATGCCTGCTCTAGTACTCCTCTCTTGCCTCACAGACCCCATTTATGTTTCTCCTTCCCTTGGAGCCATGTTCTGTGGTTCTGGTGGGGCTTTCTTGCAGCCGCAAAACTTTTCCCTCCCTGTGATTTGATAAACTGGGATCCCGGAGGTGTTCCTTGGGCCAGGAGTGTTGCCTGGGCCTGAGGTCTCTCTCCTGCTCCCTTCAGGACCTTCTACCGCTTCGAGGCCGTCTGGGACAGCTCCCTCCACAACTCCCTTCTCCTGAACCGGGTGACCCCTTACGGCGAGAAGATCTTCATGACCCTCTCGGCTTACCTCGAGGTGAGTGTGCGTCTCCTGCCCCCAAATATACTGAAACGACTTGTACAACACTTGGGGTTGTCACACCTAGCCCAAAAGAAGTGACTGACCAATGCTTTCCTTTCAGCTGGACCACTGCATCCAACCGGCGGTGATCACCAAGGACATCTGCATGGTCTTCTACTCGCGAGATGCCAAGATCTCGCCCCCTCGCTCCCTGCGCAGCCTCTTCGGCAGCGGTTACTCCAAATCCCCAGATGCGTAAGTTGTGTTTTCCTTTCCTGGTGCATGCAGGTGGCGGAAAAGGGAAGTTTCAAACTATGGTTTGACTTGGAAAGTAGGGCACCTTTGTTGCTGCATCCGTGGCTCAGAGACCTTGCCTGCAGAAAGTCCCTGATTCAGTCATCTTCAAGGAAACTGTTAACACCTTTTTCTTCTGACTTTTTGTGAATTTACTTCTTTCCTTTTTTTAATTTTTTTTAATTTTTATTAGATAGATAGATAGATAGATGGATAGATAGATTGTTGTTTTGCCCTCATTACTTTTTTGTGTTCTCTGTTTGCTTTTCCCAAAACAGGAACCGCATAACTGGAATCTATGAGCTGAGCTTGTGCAAAATGTCCGATACGGGGAGCCCAGGTAAGCAGCCGTGTTGGGCACTTCCACGTCAGTGCAAAGTAAAGTTCATAAACAAGAGCCAGCATGATGCTTAGAATGCTGGATGGGGCTAAGGAGAACTGGCTTAAAGCCCTCACTTGGATTAGTATTTATTTATTTATTTATTTACGACGTTTATAAGTAAATACAATATATTATATTATTAGCATAGCACAATATCAGTACCATACATTCCCATATTGTACTATACCACTATACTGTAATATTATTAGTAATGGGTTGTTGTAGGTTTTTCCGGGCTTTATGGCCACGCTCTAGAAGCATTTTCTCCTGACGTTTCGACTGCATCTATGGCAAGCATCCTCAGAGGTAGTGAGGTCTGTTGGAACTAGGAAAAGGAGAGATGGGCAATCAATAAAATTATTATTATTATTATTATTAGTAGTAGTAGTAGTAGTAATAATAATAATAATAATAATACAGGGAGAAGCCACTCAATGGCTCTTGGTCCTAGCCAGGGAGAGCCTTAGAATCCCAGAATCATAGAATAATAGAGCTGGAAGAGACCACATAGGCCATCTAGTCCAACCCCCTACCATGGAGGAAATTTTCTGCCATGTATTGTCCTAGAGATGCAGCTCTTTTTTTTTATTTAGAGCAGTGTTTCTAAATCTTCCAAATGCCGCAACCCCTTAATACAGTTCCTCATGTTGTGGTGACCCCCAATCTTAATACAATTTTCATTGCTACATCATAATTCTAATTTTGCTACTGTTATGAATCGTCATGTAAATATCTGATATGCAGGATGGATATATTCACTTGGCTAAATTTGGCACAAGCACCTTATACGCTCAAATTGCAATACTGGTGGAGTTGGGATAGGATTGATTTTGTCATTTGGGAGTTGTATGTGCTGGGATTTATAGTTCACCTACAATCAAAGAGCATTCTGAACTCCAGCAATGGTAGAATTGGGCCAAACTTGGCACACAGAACTCCAGTGACCAACAGAAATTACTGGAAGGGTTTAATCTTGAGTTTGGGAGTTGTAGTTCACCTACATCCAGAGAGCGCTGTGGACTCAAACAATGATGGATCTGGACCAAACTTGGCAGCAATACCCAATATGTCCAAATGTAAACACTGGTGGAATTTGGTGGAAGTAGACAATGACATTTGGGAGTTGTGGTTGCTGGGATTTGTAGTTCAGGCAGAGGCGGCCCTAGGTAATTTTCAATGGTAAGCAAACAGTATCCCCCCCCCCCCCCAACCAATCATTGATATATATATTCTGTTTGTCGTGGGAGTTCTGTTTGCCATATTTGGTTCAATTCCATCATTGGTGGAGTTCAGAATGCTCTTTGATTGTAGGTGAACTATACATCCCAGTAACTACAACTCGCATATGTCAAGGTCTATTTTCCCCCAAGAGCGCCTCAAGAGTGCCCCTGGGCAAAATCAACTGTACTGCGAATGCTTACTTTGCGTAATGGGTTGAGCTGCCCCTGAGTTCAGCTACAATGAAAGAGCATTCTGAACCCCACCAACGAAAGAATTGGAGCAAACTTCCCACACAGTACCCCCATGACCAACAGAAAATACTGTAGGGATTTGGGAAGAATTGGCAGTGATTTAGGAGAGATGTAGTTCACCTACCTCCAGAGAGTACTGCAAACCCAAATGACTATGGATCTGTACTAAATTTGGCACCATGCTGCCATGCGTGGAGCACTCCTGCTCTCCCTCTCCCCACTTGGAGTCTCAGAAACAGCCAATGGGAGGGGAGGCCAGCCAATCACAGCGGAGGAGGGCTTTTGGTGGGAGGATTCGCTCTCTGTTTCCAAAAAAGAAGAAAAGGGTAGGCAGAGAGGTCTTCAGCCTTCTCTGCCAAAGTGGTTTTAAAGACCAGAAATATATGTTTTCTGATCGTCTTTGGCGACCCCTCTGAAACCCCCCTGATGACCCTCTGGTTGAAAAACACTGCTGTAAAGCAACAAATGGCATTTCACAAGATGGTGGTCTTTATCTTCTGGAAATCACCGAGGTGGCAGAGAAGTGATGGGAGTCCAAAGTGGGCTTGAACTGGGAGGAGTCCTTCCTGTTAGCTGGCATGGATCCCGGCTGTTAAACTTGAGCTCCTTGACTTGCGTTTCAGGGATGCAGCGGCGGAGGAGAAAAGTCTTGGACACTTCCGTGGCCTACGTCCGGGGAGAGGAGAACCTGGCGGGCTGGAGGCCCCGAGGGGACAGCCTCATTCTGGAGCACCAGTGGGAACTGGAGAAACTGGAGCTACTCCATGAGGTAGGCACCTGGGTTTGACTCAAGCCTGGAATAATTATTTTGGGGCTGGGAACCATCTCTGTACTTAACACACACTCCAGTCCAAGGTAAAGTAGCAAAAAACAAACAAACTAACAAAAAAAACCCCCAAAAAACAGAAACAAAAAAAATCATAGCCCAAGAAGACATCGTTTTTATAATTTTTTATTATTCATTGCTTTTATGGTTTTTAAATTATGTTTTTGCTTTTTATTGATGTGTATATTTTTATATATTGCCGACTTGTACACCGCCCTGAGTCGCCTTCGGGCTGATATGGGTGGGGTACAAATGTTGTAAATAAATAAAATAAATAAATAAATATCAGGAATAATCCGCAGAATTCAAAGTACACAAGTAACATCAAAAACCAGGAATAAAAAAAGCAGGAGAAATCCAAAACATGAGAATCAGGAACAGGCCTCAAAACTTGGAATCATGAGACATGAACAAAAGGAAACCTAGAACATGGAACTAGAAATCCCTTGACCTGACAGTAGATCTATACTCAAACACCAACATTGCCTGGACTAACGGACCCATCTACTGGGCTAGCTAATTTAGAGAGAAAATCATACCTTCTCCCTTGGAAACTTAATAGGCGTCTTGACCTTCGTAAATTCTCCCGAGAAGCTCCATGTTGACAAAACGTAAATCTCCTATCTAACTGTTTAGTAGTTTGTCCACCTGGATTTTCATTTCCATCCTCTGAGCTCAGTTCTGTTTCTGACCTTGCTTCTCTAGCAAACTGCCTTTCAGGAATGTGGCCTTCAGACACAGACCGCTTATTTGCAGGGCTTAAAATCTCTTGCTGGCTCTTCTGCCGACTTGCAGATCCAGAAGCCCCAAAGAGATCAGGTTCAATCAAAGGCTGAACTACAACAGGGGAGTGAATTGCTGGCTGTCGAGGTTGTAGTCCTGAAGACGTTGTTCCAACTGTTTACCTCCTCTATTGATACCATTGAGACGTGCCCCAAATGATGTCTTTGTGACGTCGTTTCTTTCCCGCTCAGGTCGAGAAGACTCGCCACTTCTTGCTGCTGCGCGAGAAGCTCGGGGACAGCCTGCCCAAGTCCTTGAGTGACTCGCTGTCCCCGAGCCTCAGCAGCGGGACCCTCAGCACCTCCACCAGCATCTCCTCCCAGATCTCCTCCACCACCTTTGAGAGCGCCATCACGCCCAGCGAGAGCAGCGGCTACGACTCGACGGACATCGAGAGCCTGGTGGATCGAGAGAAAGAGTTGGCCACCAAGGTACAGAACTACACCGGATAGACCCAAACAAACGTGTAATACACCTGTTTTCCATCCAAATAATATGTTTTTTATATATATTTTCAGTGCCTGCAGCTTCTTACTCACACGTTCAACCGTGACTACAACCAGGTCTACAACAGCATCAGTGATTGTAAGGTAAATAGGAAATATTTTAAAGGGAAGCCCAGTTTGTACTTGTGTTTGGGGTTGTTTGTTTGCCTGCTCTGCAGGGTGCTGTTTCCAAAAACTAACTGGCTCCCACCTTGGTCACTTCCAATCTCTTGCGTCCTTGTAGCTCTCCGATATCTCTCCCATCGGGAGGGACCCGTCGGTGTCCAGTTTCAGCAGTGCAACCCTCACGCCCTCCTCGACTTGCCCCTCGCTGGCAGATTCCAGGTGCAACTCTGTGGATCAGAAGTGAGTTTTGTGGGGAGAAGAGGCTTTGGGTGCCTTCCTTTGTGCATTCCCGAATCTTTCTGTTTCTCTATATAGTTGCTTCACTCTAATCCCCTAAAGCCAGATAAAAATGTTTGCTACCAGAGGTCATGTAAACCAGGCTGATGGATGGATCGATCAATAGGTAGAATTGATAGAAAGATATATTAGATCAGATCAGATACCGTATATTCTCAAGTATAAGCCGCGTTTTTCAGCCCTTTTTTAGACTGAAAAAGCCCCTCTCGGCTTATACAGGAGTAGAAGATATTTATTATTTTACTCTGCTATTATTATTATTATTATTATTATTATTATATTACATTTATTATTTTACTCTATTAGTGTTATCATTACATTTATTATTTTACTCGAGTATATACAGGAGAAGGATAGATAGATAGTTCAGATGGACAGATGGATGGATGGTTGAATGGGCAATAGATAGACAGTTCAGATGGATGGATGGATGGATGGATGGATGGATAGATAGATAGATAGATAGATAGATAGATAGATAGTTCAAGTGGATGGATGAATGGATGGATTATTATTATTATTATTATTATTATTATTATTATTATTATTTAGACCATTTCTACCCCGCCCTTCTCACCCCCGAGGGGGGACTCACCCCCGAGGGGGGATGGATGGCTAGATGGATGGATGGATGGATGGATGGATGGATGGATGATAGATAGATAGATAGATAGATAGATAGATAGATAGTTCAGATGGGTGGGTGGATGGATGGATGGATGGATGGATGGATGGATGGATGGATAGATAGATAGATAGATAGATAGATAGATAGATAGATAGATAGATAGATAGTTCAGGTGGATGGATGGATGGATGGACGGACGGACAGATAGGCAGATAGATTGGGGGATGGATGGATGGATGGATGGATAGATATTTCAGGTGGGTGGCTGGATGGCTAGCTAGATGGATGGACTGACAGACAGACAGATAGTTTGAATGGATGGATGGATGGATAGATCGATCAGAAGGATGGATGGATAGATAGATAGATAGATAGATAGTTCAGATGGATGGATGGATGGACAGACAGACAGTTTGAATGGATGGATGGATAGATAGATATTTCAGGTGGGTGGATGGATGGCTAGCTAGATGGACAGACGGACAGATAGTTTGGATGGATGGATAGATAGATAGATCGATCGGAAGGGTGGATGGATGGATGGATGGATGGATGGATAGATAGATAGATAGATAGTTCAGGTGGATAGATGACTGGCTGGCTGGCTGGCTGGCTAGCTAGCTAGACAGACAGATAGCTGGCTTGCTGGACTGTGGCTTGTCCCTCATTTATTTCCCCACCTCCCTCCACAAATGGAATAAAATATGTGGAGAAAGTGGGAGATCATACTGTGGTTTATTTATTCGTCTATGGGGCAATTTGAGACTTGAGTTAACATCAGCCATGGCAAAGCATGGTGCCCAAATGTGGCCCCTGACTTCCTCTCTCTTAGGATTGATTTCCTTTTCTCTTTCACTTTTTATTAATCTTAAGGACCCCTGAAGCAAACTCCCGCACCTCTAGTCCTGGTCCAGAAGGAGAGCCATTCCAGTTGATGCCGCCGGTTGAAGCCTCTTACTTGGCCAGGGCCGGCAAGAATGAGTTCCTGAACCTGGTTCCTGACATTGAGGAAATCCGACCTGGGTGAGTGCCCCGAGTTCACATTACGGTTCCCCAAACCCTCATTTCTAGCCAAGACCAAGGGATTTTGTTTCTTCTCCCACACTTCCCCTTAACTAATAAATAAATGGACGAATTTTGCCCAACATTGGGGCAATAGCCAGTTAGTCAAGGTAACGATCACATAGCAGATCTAAATAATAATAATTAATAATAAAAATAATAATAGTAGCAGCAGCAGCTGATCAAATTGAGGATCGCTTGGAGGCAAATACCATCTTACCAGTAGAACAAAAAGGCAATAAAAGAAGAAGTAGGGGCACGAAAGATCAGCTTCTGATTGACAAGATGATTCTGGAGAATTGCAAGAGCCACAAAACAAACCACTATACAACTTGGATTGATTACAAAAAAGCATTTGACTCACTGCCCATAGTTGGATCATCAAATGTCTGAATGTCATCAGGATTTGTGAAAATATTAGCAAGTTCACTGAAAGTGCAATGAAACAATGGAAAACGGAGTTATTTGTGGGCAGCTATGATACTGTTAACATCAAGAGGAATTTTCCAGGGCGACTCACAGGGCGACCACTGTTGTTCATCATTGCAATGATTTGACGATTCTATGAAATAATGTGTGGCCACCAGAGGGCATGGGAGATATCCCTCAAAAAATCATTGCCCACAAAGGGCTGCGTTGCTGAGGTTTCCTTTTTAAAAAAAAAAAAAAAAACATCTTTCACTCTCCATTGTTTTAACTGCAATTCCTAGTTTGGACCTCTGTTCTGAATGCTTTCTCCTCCTCCTCCTCTTCCTGCTTTGCCCCCTCCAGCTCTGTGGTCTCCAAGAAAGGCTACTTGCACTTCAAGGAGCCCCTCTCTCCGTCGTGGGCGAAGCACTTTGTGGTGGTCCGCCGCCCCTACGTTTTCATCTACAACAGTGACAAGGACCCCGTGGAAAGAGGGATCATCAACCTCTCCACCGCTCAAGTGGAGTACAGCGAGGATCAGCAGGCCATGGTGAAGGTCAGTTGGAGCTGTTCCTGCTCTAGATAGTTGGGTAGATAGATGGATAGATGGATAGGCACATAGATCGGCAGGCCATGGTAACAGATCAGTTTCAACTGCGATAGAATAGATCAATAATGTAGATGGATGGATGGATGGATGGATGGATAGATAGATAGATAGATAGATAGATAGATAGATAGATAGATAGTATATCAATAATGTAGGTGGATGGATGGATGGATGGTTACATAGATCAGCAAACCTTGGTGAAGGTCAGTTGTAGCTGCGATAGATCGATAGATAGATAGATAGATAGATAGATAGATAGATAGACTAAATCAATGATGTAGGTAGACAGATGGATGAATGGATGGATGAAGAGATAGATAGATAGATAGATAGATAGATAGATAGATAGACAGATAGATCAGCAAACCATGTGAATGTCAGTTGCAGCTGCTATAGATAGATAGATAGATAGATAGATAGATAGATAGATTAATAATGTAGATAGACGGACGGATAGATGGATAGATAGATAGATCATCAGGTCATGTGAAGATCAGTTGCAGCCGCTATAGATGAGATATAGATGAATAGATAGATAGTTCAATAGATCAATAATGTAGAAGATGGATGGATGGATGGATGGATGGATGGATGGATGGATGGATGGATGGATAGATAGATAGATAGATAGATAGATAGATAGATAGATAGACCGATCGATCAGCAGGCCATGTGAATGTCAGTTGCATCTGCTATAGATAGATAGATAGATAGATAGATAGATAGATAGATAGACTAAATCAATGATGTAGGTAGACAGATGGATGAATGGATGGATGAAGAGATAGATAGATCAGCAAGCCATGTGAATGTCAGTTGCAGCTGCTATAGATAGATAGAGAGATAGATAACTCAATAATGTAGATGGACAGACAGACAGACAGATAGATCATCAGGCCATGTGAAGATCAGTTGCAGCTGCTATAGATGAGATAAACAATGTGGATAGACAGATAGATCAGCAGACCATGGTGAAGGTCAATTGCAACCGCTCTAGATGGATAGATAAGTAGAGGGAAGGAAGACCCCATCTGCCTTAGCTTGAGTCCTTCCCTGAATGTTTTTGATTGAGGCTTTAAGTCAATTCTTAAAGAAAGGCCTGTTTTTCTCTTGTGGTGTGGTTGCCGACCCCTTCCAGACGCCCAACACCTTTGCCGTGTGCACCAGACACCGAGGGGTCCTCCTCCAAGCCATCAACGACAAAGACATGAACGACTGGCTCTACGCCTTCAACCCGCTTCTCGCTGGCACGATACGGTACGGGGCACACAATGCTGTCCTAGGCTGGGCTAGAATCGCCCTCTTGGTATGGCTGTTAATGAGAAGCTGAGCTGCGAAGAAGTGGAAGAATGTGGTGGGATAATACAGCCATTTAGAACGGTGGCAGGTTGAGTTTTGGCTCCTCTCCTCAGTAGGAGGGAAGCGGCCAAAAGGAAGTAGTCAGAGGAAATGACTATTTATTTATTTACGACATTTATATGTCGCCCTTCTCACCCTGAAGGGGACTCAGAGTGGCTTACAAGTTATAGGTACATACAATATATTATATTATTAGCACAGCACAATATTAGTATTATATATTACTAGATAGTATTATTATATTGCTATAGAGTACTATATATTACTAGATAGTATATATTGCTAGATAGTATTATATATTGCTAGATAGTGTTATATATTGCTAGATAGTGTTAAATATTACTATATAGTATTATATATTACTATATAGAATTATATAGCTATATAGTATTATATATTTCTGTATAATATTATATGTTATTATATAGTATGATATATTGCTATATAGTATTATTTATCACTAGATAGTATTATATATTATTATATAGTATTAAATATTGCTACATAGTATTATATATTGCTAGATAGTATTATATATTGCTAGATAGTGTTATATATTGCTAGATAGTGTTATATATTATTAGATAGTATTATATATTGCTATATGGTATTATATGTTACTATATATTATTATATATTGCTACATAGTATTATATATTGCTATATAGTACTATATATTACTATATAGTACTATATTGTACTATACCACTACACTGTAATATTATTACTAATATTATATATAACATGAAATATAAAATTATTATATTGTATTATTATTAATATTAGTCAGATGTTCAGCTGGGAGAAGAAAGTGTGTATTGCCACTGGCTCACACACACACAATCTCACAACCTCTGAGGATGCATGACATTTTTTACCCCACCCTGGGCATCATTCCACAGATTTATAAATCCCACTTGCCTAGTTTCCAACAGATCTCACAACCTCTGAGGATGTCTGCCATAGATGTGGGTGAAACGTCAGGAGAGAATGCTTCTGGAGCATGGCCAGACAGCCCAGAAAACTCACAGCAACCCAATATCCCATGTTGATAAGGAAAGCATTGGGAGAGTACGACAGGTGAAGGAAAAGAATTGCTGAAGGCGGTGCTCTCACCCTGATCTTCCTCCTCTTCTTCCTCCTTCACAGGTCCAAATTGGCCCGGAGGCGCTCGGGACCGCTGAAGTACTGAGTCCGCTTGGTGGGGCGTCTCCTCTCTATTTTCCTGCCCCTTCTAACACGCCATCTGATATAGATAAAAGTGTTACCTCTCATCTCTCTGTGATACTCTTGACTCCCTCTCTCTTTTCTCGTATGTAATCCTGTGGCTCAACCTCCCTTGCCCCCCAGTTGTCCACCTCCTCCTCCTCCGCCTCCTCCTCTTCAGCACTTAACCCCATTGTTCTTCTTCTCTTCCCACCTCCCCACTTTTCTTCGTCTAATGATGATAATTTCCATTTTTTTTACCTCTATTAATAGCATGTGGCCAAACTGGAGAAAGAAACCATAGGGAAAACAGGGGGGTCGGGGTGGGGTATCCGCTTTATATGCACGACTTTTTTTTTTTAACAGAAAGGGAAAAAAACCACTTTGTTTTTGTTTCGTTTTGTTTATCGGGACTTTCTGTCTCTCACCCGGTCGCATCCGTCTGTCCTGCTCAGTGTTGATGATGTGTTTTCGTCTCTCTCCGGACTCCTCCTCTTTTGGAAAGTGACTTGATCGCCGCTCTCTAGTTGAAGTTTCTTGCATTTGGGCTGCTCATAATCTCTTTGTGGCTATCAGAAACAGAGTGGAGCTACCTACCATGTTTTCCCGAAAATAAGACATCCCCACAAAATAAGCCGTAGAAGGATTTCTAAGCACTTGCGCGATATAAGCCATACCCTGAAAATAAGACGTAGTGAGAGGCGTGACTATGTAGTGTACCAGCACAAAGCGGTACAGCCCTTCTCATCTGCTCTCTCAGAGGTGACCAGAGTCATGTGTCCAGAGGAGATCACAGATGGCCATCTCCTTTGGAGGCATCTCAGATGGTTCCTCCATCTCCTTTGGAGGCATCTCAGATGGTTCCTCCATCTCCTTTGGAGGCATCTCAGATGGTTCCTCCAGTTTGGTCAACCCAGAAAGGGACCTTCTGTTCAAACCAATCAGGGAACTCATTGGACGGAGGCCCTGAGTTGACATCAACACATCAGCCTTGTTGCATTCTGGGAAACAATCTTTTGTCAGGAAACGCAATGCAACAGAGTCAGGATGGTGGCTGCCCATCTCACCTTAGAAACAAGGCATGGATCCAAATTGACACTTTTGGTGGGTTCTTGTATAGGGGAGGAGGGGATGGTCCTTGGGGACCTTTCCTCATTTGAACTCATCATTTAAACCAAATGCTTTCTGGACTTCTGGCCAAACATCAAAGTTTCTCTTGGCTGTGAGGTCTACATATTCTTCAAAGGGACCATCTTTTTCTTTCAAACGCATTGGTACTTCTGCGGCTCATTGTGGAAGAGCATTTTCAGCCTCAGGTTCATGCGTCCAGAGGAGATTACAGATGTCCATCTCCTTTGGAAGCATCTCAGATGGTTCCTCCATCTCCTTTGGAGGCATCTCAGATGGTTCCTCCAGTTTGGTCAGCCCAGAAAGGGACCTTCTGTTCAAACCAGTCAGGGAACTCATTGGATGGAGGACCTGAGTTGACATCAACACGTCAGCCTTGCTGCATTCTGGGAAACATCAGTGAGCTTGCAATGCAACAGTCAGGATGGTGGGTGCCCATCTCACCTTAGAAACTAGTCATGGATCCAGATTGACACTTTTGTTGGGCCCTTTGTATAGGGGAGGAGGGGATGGTCCTTGGCATGGGACATGGTTTGTGCATGTATTTTTGCTTTGCTATGTCCCTTGTGCTCATCTAATTGTGTACATATTAGCACAGCGGACACACTATGCACCACCGGCGTCTTTGTGCACAAACCAAAGCCGCCGGTTTAGGAGCTGAGCGGATTTTGTGACGGATTTAAGTGATGGATTTAAGATACTAAGTTGCTCTAGCGGCAACCCCTGAGTGAAAACAAAGGTGGGCCATCTGTATGAATCCAGAGAACCCTGGAGGAGCTCTTCCGAGAAATACTGTGTCCACACTAAGACAAAACTGTATGTGTTTTAGGTTGTTTTTTTAATTGTGTTTTGAAATCGTGGAATACAACTCATTGGCGAAGTCTTTGCTTTGGAAAGAACACTACCCTGGAGCGGACTATAAATACAGGGGTTACGTATGGGCATTAAGGGTATCTTCTTAAGAGGATCATTAAGAATTAATAGCAGTGTGTTATGTAAAGGTCACCGATTTCACGTCTCCTTTGTATGTATGCAGAGCTCAGATCAGTGAGAGAGAGGCAAACATTTGCTCTTGAGATGCTGTTTCTGGAGCTGAGTGATGGCTTTCGGAATTGTTTCAAGACTTACTCCTTGACTTCCTTGGTTGCTTAGTCCAAGGTTGTTATAATTGTCCAAATGCATCTCAGGTGACCTTTCCCCGACCAACAAACCAAGTAGGAACACACACTTCATCCTAAAGTACTCTTTGATTTCAGAAAATTTGAGGAAAGGACTGAGAATCTGCTTCTGAAGGCCTAGCTGGTTGTGGTTCTCCTGGAGTCAGTCAGCTCCTAGGCTGCCACCAAAATCAGCTCTTGAGATACTGTTTCTGGAGCTTAGTGGTGGCTTTTGGAATTGTTTTAAGATCTACTCCTTGACTTCCTTGGTTGCTTACTCCAAGGTTGCTATAATTGTCCAAGTGCATCTCAGGTGACCCTTCCCCAGCCAACAAACCAAATAGGAATACATCCTAAAGTACTCCGTGATACAATTTGAGGAAAAGACTGAGAATCTGCTTCTGAAGGCCTAGCTGGTTGTGGTTCTCCTGGAGTCAATCAACTCCTAGGTTGCCACCAAAAACATGCCACCAAAAGCAGCTTCATTGCCATGCCCTGGGCCAGCCAACCCACGGAGCATGGGCCACAAACATGAAGGATGCTTGTACGTTGGCATGGCTCCCTCCTATGTCAGATTTGCAGCTTTCTCAGTCCAGGGAGGTCTTCTGAAACCAGGCAGATTGCATTGGCAATGGGGATGTGGTTTCCAAAACTGAATGCACTTCTCTCTCTCCCCGCTTCTTTTATTTACACATTGCACTTTAATTCTTCTGGCCAGTGTTTCATGGAGTTCCTAAAGGGAAGAGGGGGAGAGATAGGATCAATAGTTTTCCTGGGATCCAAATCAGTGGCATTCCAAAGCAAAGACATTCCTCTCTGCTGCTTTATTACCTAATCATTTACAGGGATTTTTTAAAAAGACTAATGTTTCTATATTTATGCGTTTGTAGTTTACTTGCACACTAAGGCCGGATCCCTTTGGGGTTCAAGCTTCCTATGCACCAAGCGGTACGGTCCCCGGCACGACGGATGCCTGGATGACGTTGCTTTTTTGGATGTGGGAAGGAGACTAATTTTGCTGCTTTGGGTTTTGTTGAATGTATCCGGGACGAGACTTCACTTTACGCTCGTGTTTTCCTTCTTCGTTGTGACTCATCCCAAACCCGGAATGAGGCTTCACTTCACAAAGCTTGTGTTTTCCTTCTTCGTTGTGACTCATCGTCAATCTGTGTTATGTCGACATAGTGGGAATGTATCTTGATTTTTGTGCTTCTGCATTCGAACAGGGAAAGGAATGGATTGTATCATGTTGTGTTTCCGAATTCCAAGAGCAGATGATCCGACTGGTCTTGTCATACTTGAAGAGCTCCTTGGCATTCATTGAAGGCTTTTGTTGAACGACAATGCACTTGTGTCTCTCTGGAAGTCCCAAACAATATGTTTTCCTTTTCAGTATTACTGTTAACAATGTAAACGCAAGAGGGCTTCACGTACCCGAAACACTCATAGCCTATTTATTATCCTATTTATTAATAGCCTCATTTCCACACATTTTGTTGGTCAAACGTTTTGAATAAGTTGTTTTGTTCCTTTCCTCACATAAACACACATATCCCTTTGCCCGAAATGTACAATGTTGATGGCCTTCTCGAACAGAATCCCGCTCCCTCCCGAAAAAAGGATCTCATTCCGGCGAAGGCAACACACCTCCGTGATGAATTCCCAATTGGTTTCGTTGTCTTTCCCTCCCTTCGGCCCTTCTCCTCCTCCCCTTCCATGTTTTATTTTGTAAATATATATCTGACGTTCGGAGCTTGGGGTATACAAAATGTAAATACAGTTCATGTATTTGTACTAATTCTGATCCATTTTGCTGTATAGCCTTTAGGTGTGCAATGCCGATAACTCTTAATCTAACTCTGTGTATGGTAACCTGGCACCACCGAAACCTGTTAGCGAACGAGGCGAACAAAACGACAACAAATAAAGATTTAAAAAAACAGTGCATTACCAAGTCAGTGTGTCGTCTGCTCTCTTTATTTACATCAGGAACAGGAGGAAACGCGTTGGACTTCAACTCTCGCCAACTGTCACTATTAGTTAAGCGGCTTCATGGATTGTCAACCAACCACGATTGGAGGACTCTCCGCCCTGGAGTGTGGTGGAGGCTCCTTGGTACTAGTTGCAAGAGCCACAAAACAAACCGCTATACAACTTGGATTGGTTAGAAAACAGCATTTGACTCACCGCCACATAGTTGGATCATCAAATGTCTGGATGTCATCGGGGTTTGTGAAGCTTTCTGCCCCGGAGTTTGGTGGAGGCTCCTTCTTTGGAGGCTTTTAAGCAGAGGTGGGTGGTCATCTGTCAGGGGTGCTTTGAGTGTGATTTTCCTGCACACATATAACTTGTATTCTTTCATGTTGTAGCCTTTCTTCCAAGTCTCTTAAGTCAGGGTACAATCTATACACATAATAAAAGTGAAAATATGTGTATAAGTGTCCACTTAAGAGTCCAGTGGTTCTCAATCTGGGGTCTCCAGATGTTTTTGGCTCCCAGAAATCCTAACAGCTGGTAAACTGGCTGGGATTTCTGGGAGTTGTAGACCCAAAACATCTGGCGACCCCAGGTTAAGAACCACGGACGTAGACAGACAAGGTCCTGCCTTCACAGGAGACACCAGTGGCCTTCCCTCCAGTGACAGTGCAGGTTACAGTGACCGCCATGAACGTGTCCAACAGACCTGTCAATGTCCTCTGTAAACACCACAATGCCCACCACCCAAGTGAGTGCTTTCATGCGGCGACAATTTCATCCTAGATTTTATGTGTTTCCTCCACCACAGACATCCCTCCCTCCAATGAAATTGCAGGTTATAGTGAGTGCTGTAAACATGTCCAAGAGCCCTGTCGATGCCCTCTGCAAACACTACACTGCCCACCACCCAAGTGAAGGACCGACCATTCCACCCTAGATTTTATGTGTTTCCTCCACTACAGGCATCCCAGTGTTTCTGACTCCTTACTGGTGTGGAATTTGCATAAACCCACCCACTGACTCTCCCTTAACCTTTTCCTATTCTTTTCTATGGCACACAGCAAACAGAGGAATTGATCCGCAACTGAACATATTAGAGAGGTTTGGGGAGAATTCACCATCATTTATAGGAGTTGTGGGTCCTGGGATGTATAGTTCACCTGCAATCTAAGAACTGCACTCTGAACTCCACCGACGATGGACTTGGCACACAGAAGCCCCATGACCAAAGAAACATACTGGAGGGATTCATAGGAGTCTTAGTAGCGGCATGTCTTTATCCTTGGCAGTTTAAAGACATGGTTCATCAGTTTAACAGCTGAGTTACCTGTGTGCCATTACATGAATGCTTATGAATATCACTTGCTCAAAGGTTTGACTTCTAACAAGGTCATGCTTTTCTTGACTAGTGGTTTTCAAAAGGTGGTCTCCACATGTTCATGGAGATTCACAGTTGCCAAATGGACGTGACATTGTTTTTACCTTTTCAATAAGGTTATGGTGCACTTATTTCCAATAGGTTATGGAATTTCCAATACAGAAAGATCCGTGGACACCAGGGCACCCACGGGGGTGGGAGGTTGGCAAAGGGGTTCAGGGAGACCAAAGGGTGATTAGTTAGGGGGAGAGGGAGAGAATAAGCCCCATTCCGGGGCCCACGAAGGCCATGTAGCTTCTCTCATGTTCCTGCATGGGAAGCTGGAGCTGATAGATGGGAGTTCACTCTGCTCCCCGGATTCGAAACGCTCACCTTTTGGTCAGCAGTCCTGGTGTGTGTGAGAGAATTGGCTGTCTGCAAGGACGTTGCCCAGGGGATGCCTGGATGTGTTACCATCCCGCGGGAAGCTTCTCTCACCTTCCCACATGGGAAACTGGAGCTGGCAAGTGGGAGCTCACCCTGCTGCCTGGATTCGAACTGCCAACCTTTCGGTCAGCAGACAATTCTCTCACAACCTTTCTGGTGTGTGAGAGAAAATTGTCCGTCTGCAAGGACGTTGCCCAGGGGATGCCCAGATGTGTTACCACCCTGTGGGAGGCTTCTCTCATGTCCCAGCATGGGAAGCTGGAGCTGATAGATGGGAGCTCACTCCGCTCCCTGAATCCAAACTGTCCACCTTTTGGTCAGCAGTCCTTCTGACTGTCTGCAAGGACATTGCCCAGGGGATGCCCAGATGTGACCATCCTGTGGTAGGCTTCTCTCATGTCCCAGCATGGGAAGCTGGAGCTGATAGATGGGAGCTCACTCCGCTCCCTGAATTCAAACTGTCCACCTTTCGGTCAGCAGTCCTTTTGACTGTCTGCAAGGACATTGCCCAGGGGATGCCCAGATGTCACCATCCTGTGGTAGGCTTCTCTCATGTCCCAGCATGGGAAGCTGGAGCTGATAGATGGGAGCTCACTCCACTCCCTGAATTCAAACCGTCTACCTTTCGGTCAGCAGTCCTTTTGACTGTCCGCAAGGATGTTGCCCAGGGGATCCCCAGATGTGACCATCCTGTGGTTGGCCTCTCTCATGTCCCAGCATGGGAAGCTGGAGCTGATAGACGGGAACTCATCCCACTTCCCGGATTCGAACCACCGACCTTTTGGTCAGCAGTCCTGTGTGAGAGAGAATTGGCTGTCTGCAAGGACATTCTCCAGGAGACGCCTGGATGTGCTACCACCAATTTTTTTTGGTCAGCAGTCCTTTACAAGGAAGTTGCCCGGGGATGCCCAGATGTGTTGCTATCCTGTGGGAGGCTTCTCTCATGTCCCAGCATGGGAAGCTGGAGCTGATAGATGGGAGCTCACCCCGCTCCCTGAATTCAAACCGACCACCTTTTGGTCAGCAGTCCTTTTGACTGTCTGCAAGGACATTGCCCAGGGGATGCCCAGATGTGACCATCCTGTGGTAGGCTTCTCTCATGTCCCAGCATGGGAAGCTGGAGCTGATAGATGGGAGCTCACTCCGCTCCCTGAATTCAAACTGTCCACCTTTCGGTCAGCAGTCCTTTTGACTGTCTGCAAGGACATTGCCCAGGGGATGCCCAGATGTCACCATCCTGTGGTAGGCTTCTCTCATGTCCCAGCATGGGAAGCTGGAGCTGATAGATGGGAGCTCACTCCACTCCCTGAATTCAAACCGTCTACCTTTCGGTCAGCAGTCCTTTTGACTGTCCGCAAGGATGTTGCCCAGGGGATCCCCAGATGTGACCATCCTGTGGTTGGCCTCTCTCATGTCCCAGCATGGGAAGCTGGAGCTGATAGACGGGAACTCATCCCACTTCCCGGATTCGAACCACCGACCTTTTGGTCAGCAGTCCTGTGTGAGAGAGAATTGGCTGTCTGCAAGGACGTTCTCCAGGAGACGCCTGGATGTGCTACCACCATTTTTTTTTGGTCAGCAGTCCTTTACAAGGAAGTTGCCCGGTGGTTTGCCCAGATGTGTTGCTATCCTGTGGGAGGCTTCTCTCATGTCCCAGCATGGGAAGCTGGAGCTGATAGATGGGAGCTCACCCCGCTCCCTGAATTCAAACCGACCACCTTTCGGTCAGCAGTCCTTTTGACTGTCTGCAAGGACGTTGCCCAGGGGACTCTCAGATGTGACAATCCTGTGGTAGGCTTCTCTCATGTCCCAGCATGGGAATCTGGAGCTGATAGATGGGAGTTTTTGGTCAGCAGTCCTTCTGGTGTGAGAGAGAATTGGCTGTCTGCAAGGACGTTCCCCAGGGGATGCCTGGATGTGCTACTACCCATTTTTTTTGGGGTCAGCAGTCCTTTACAAGGACGTTGCCCGGGGGATGCCCAGATGTGTTGCTATCCTGTGGGAGGCTTCTCTCATGTCCCAGCATGGGAAGCTGGAGCTGACAGACGGGAGCTCACCCCGACTCACGGATTCGAACCACTGACCTTCAGGTCTTTGGGTCAGCAGCTCAGCCCAGCAGGGGATATTATTATTATTAGAATATATAGCAATACTTATATATTATTATAATCATAACAATACATTGAGTGAGAAGAGCTAGTCCTGGGAGGGGATGTGTGTTTGGGGCAGGGTGGTGAGCTCCATCATCCCTCCCAGGACTAGCTTTGAAGGAGAGCCAGCCTTGCTTGCCCTCTGCTCCTTTAAAGGGCTGAGCATCCCTGGATCAGCCCACGTGGGTGGGTGGATGTGGAGCCTCCCTCTTTCCCTCCCCTTCGTGGGCTGGCCTTAGGAGGAAGGGGAAGCTCTTCCACCCGAGACACCAGGAAGCTCCTCTCTTGGCAGAGCAGCCTCTTTGCAGACACAGCCCTTCCTCGCCATGGCAGAGTGAGTAGCACCCCCCAAGGCACCCCAGGCAGGGAGGGGAATCTTCCCTGTGGAATCTTCCCTGTGGAATCTTCCCTGTGGAATCCCCCAGCCTGGAACTGTTTGTTTACCCGGAAGCCAGGCACTCCTTCCTCCCTTCCCTCCAAGCCCTGGCCTGGCTCTCCAAGGGATTGGGAAACTCCCCTCTGGGGCAATGATCCGCCTTAGGAGGGTCTTCTTGAGGGTCAGAAGGGAGTAAGTATGCCTTCTTGCCCAAATCTGCCATGGGGTGCTGGGAGTTTTCTGGACTGTACAGCCCTGAAAACACACAGCAAACCAGGGAGTAAGGGGGTGAGCCTCAAGTCGCCAGGATGACAGCAATCATAACAACAGCAACAGGAATAATAATGAGGATGATGATTGAGTAAGAAGGGAGTAAGTCTATGAACCTCTAATAATAATAATAATAATAATAATAATACTAAAGTAAGTATGGGAGCCTCTGATGAGGATGATCTTCATCATCATCATATAATAATTTGAGTAAGAAGGGAGTAAGTTAGGAGCCTCTAATAATAATAATAATAATAATAATAATAATAATAATAATGAGTAAGTATGTGAGCCTCTGATGATGATGATGATGATGATAATAATAATAATAATAATAGAGTAAGTATGTGAGCCCCTGATGATAATAATAATAATTTGACTAAGAAGGGAGTAAGTCTATGAGCCTCTAATAATAATAATAATAATAATAGAGTAAGTATGTGAGCCTCAGATGATAATAATAATTTGAGTAAGAAGGGAATAAGTCTATGAGCCTCTAATAATAATAATAATAATAATAATAATAATAATAATAATAAAGTAATTATGTGAGCCTCAGATGATGATGATGATGATGATGATAATTGAGTAAGAAGGGAGTAAGTCTGTAAGCCTCTAATAATAATAGTAATAATGAAGTAATTATATGAGCCCCGGATAATAATAATAATAACAACAATTTTTACTTGAGTAAGAAGGGAGTAAGTCTATGAGCCTCTAATAATGGGGTAGTTATGTGAGCCTCAGATTATGGGGATGATGATGATGATGATGATGATGATGATGATTTGAGTAAGAAGGGAGTAAGTCTATAAGCCAATAATAATAATAATAATAATAATAATGGAGTAGTTATGTGAGCCTCAGATTATGGGGATGATAATAATAATAACTTGAGTAAGAAGGGAGTAAGTTTATGAGCCAATAATGATGATGATGATGATAATGATAATGGAGTAAGTATGTGAGCCCCAGATGATAATGATGATAATGGAGTAAGTACGTGAGCCTCAGATGATGATGATGATATGAATAAGACAGGAGTAAGTCTTATGAGCCTCTTATAATAATAATAATAATTATTATTATTACAATGGAGTATGTGAGCCTCAAATAATAATAATAATAATAATAATAATAATAATAATGGAGTAAGTATGTGAGCCCCAGATGATGATGGTGATAATTGGGGTAAGAAAGGAGTAAGTATGTGAGCCTCAGATAATAATAATTGGAGTAAGAAAGGAGCATGTGAGCTTCATTTCATCATCATTATCACCATGAAAATGTAGTAATAATAATAATAATAGGAGTAGGAAGGAGGTATGTGAGCCACACTTCGTAATCATAAATGGAGTAAGAAGGGAGTAAGCATGTGAGCCTCACTTTATAATAATGACAACAATAATTGTTTATTTATTACCTGCCTCACCTTTCTTTGGAAGCAATGTTTGGAGAAAAGGGGATCAGGGCCAGATCTTGTTGACTTCTGGGGTGTTTGGAGACCGGAAAGACTCCAAAAGCTCGTTTGTCCAGTTCCTTCCTTGGAAATACAGCCTACGGACTCGTAGTATTGGTTGGTGGTTTCCCATCTTAGTACTAACCGGGGAGGACCCTTCTCTGCATCCAAGATCAGAGGGATCTCTTGCCTTTAGGGTCTTTTGGTCCCTATTCAAGGCTCAATGGCACTCCCGCTTTTCATTCAAAACATTGCTACTGCTAGTAGTACACCTCTTTGTGGTTGAATGTTAGCTTTTTGGGGAGGGAGCGGGTTGTGTTTACTTTGGGCGCAGCTCCCCGATTAGCTCAAAGGTGGGATGAGAAAAAGGAGAACGAAGCAAACCAACCCCGGTGCCGTCCGTACATGTTCAATTGAATAGCTATACAACCAGGGCAACACCCCACCCAAGGCTTGGATTAAGGTGGGTTGGGCCCTTGATCCCTTCCCTTTCCGTGACCCCATCGTCTTCTGGGAGTGGCGGCATTAAATCAAACAGGACGTACAATAGAGAGTCGTGCAGAGATCTTGCAAGCCTGGGCTCCGTCTCAACCCTGCTCTTTGGGCACTGAAATGCTCAAAGTGGAAATTTGAAGAAGTGATTAGAGTCTTAGCCTGCCACTTTTGGACTCTCGCTTGCTGAGGGGTTCCTGCAAGTAGACCGTAGGAAGCTATTTCTTGATTTAAGGCATTGGCATGCTTCCTGATATCCAAACAGAAGATAGGCCAGAGATGTCAGTGCCTTGGTCCTTTCATTGCTGGCTGCTACCTCCCGATGGATATCGGGTGAACAGTATAATTTCTCCAGTGGTGTACAATGTAAACATCCTGTGATAATATGACATGTCTCATTAAGAGCCACATCCACTGTTTTAACGTGGTGTGATGTATTCCACACTGTACATGCTTATTAAGCAGCAGAGTAGCAAAGCACAAGGGCAGATGTCTTCACTGTGTCTGGTTGTGATCCCCAGGTTCTGCCAGTCAACTTTCCTATGATATTATTTCAAGCACCCATTTTTTCTTGATATTCAGGCAGTTCTTGTAAGTCAGAGTATGGTCCAGAGTAACTCCCATGCTCCAGTGGGATTCCTTCCCAGGTCATCCTCAGAGCTCGAGGTACTTGTCTGCTCTTAAAGTGAAAAGCACACGTCTCCATTTTAGATGGATTAGGAATCAGCTGATTGTTCCCTGTAATAGGCAGTAGGAGTACCTAAAGCTTCAGAGAGCTTCTGATCAACCATTTCAAAGCTCCCTGCTTGAGCGTTGATGGCATGATCGTCAGCATAGATGAAAGTCTCTGTCCCTTCTGGCACTGGCTGGTCATTTGTGTAGATGTTAAACATTGATGATGGAAGCTGGTTTTCCCTGTAATAGGCAGTAAGAGCACCTCAAGCTTCAGAGAGCTTCTCTTCAACCATTTCAAAGCTCCCTGCTTGGGTGATGATGGCACGATCGTCAGCATAGATGAAACTATGTATATAAGTATGTGTGTGTATAGCTATCAGCCCCAGCTTCTGCCAACCTAGCAGTTGGAAAACACGCAAGGCGTATGTTAATCAGTTGTGTTAATTATTGTTTTAATATTTTTAATGTACTGTTGATTGTTTCATGATGTTGACACCGTATGGTGCTTTGCGAGTCCCCCCTCGGGGGTGGGATATAAATATAGGAAATAAATAAGTGTGAGTAGATCAATAGGTACCGCTCTGGTGGGAAGGTAACGGCGCTCCATGCAGTCATGCAGGCCACGTGACCTTGGAGGTGTCTATGGACAATGCCGGCTCAGGCTTAGAAACTTAAAGTCCAGAGTTGGTGGGATATAAATATAGGAAATAAATAAATAATAAATAAGTGTGAGTAGATCGATAGGTACCACTCCGGCGGGAAGGTAAGGGCGCTCCATGCAGTCATGCAGGCCACATGACCTTGGAGGTGTCTATGGACAACACCAGCTCAGGCTTAGAAACATAAAGTCCAGAGTTGGTGGGATATAAGTATAGGAAATAAATAAATAATAAATACGTGTGAATAGATGGATAGGTACCACTCCGGCGGGAAGGTAAGGGCACTCCATGCAGTCATGCAGACTACATGACCTTGGAGGTGTCTATGGACAACGTCAGCTCAGGCTTAGAAACCTAAAGTCTAGAGTTGGGCACGACTGGACTTGGTCAGGGGGAAACCTTGACCTTTTCCATATGTGTATATATATGTGTGTGTGTATAGAGAGAGAATTATACTTACCACAACTAATAATTATAATTATTATTATTATAAGCACTTTGAGGATAATCACAACTTTGGAGGTTTGTTGGAACCAAAGATGGAATGGGGTGGATGCAGAACAGGTTCACACAAACACACACATATATTGTCCTACTAAATTGAATTGCAAAACATAGGCTAAGTCAGGCGGTTCATTGTCATGTGCTGGATCTCACAAGTATGTTTTTGAAGTAGGGCTGATTTAATCGCTCGTATCTGTTGGAGCCTTTGCAGTTTGGCCCCGGTTCTCGAGTTCTCCTTTCGCTGTTGGTTCTCTTTCCCATTGGGCAACCCCTGTTGTTTGAGGAAGTTCCTTTTCTTGAGACACGGCACAGGAAAAGAAAGGGTTCCTTGCTGTAACGCATTGTTTGGGGTCTCAAATGGACACAATGTGGGAGATTGGGAGGTCCTGCTTCCATTCCCTGTCCCGATTCCCATCCCATGTTCATCGCCGGCATCTCCTTGGCATTCCTCCTGGGTTGATAAGGTTAAATACTTAGAACCGCACCGGATTAGGCAATAATCCTGCTTTACTTCCTTGTTATCCTCTGTGGCAAGACGTCAAGATGCCTACGCTTCTGTAGTAAGAGGAGAAGACCTTTTGCAACCAAGGTCCCACCTTCTCCTTCTTGAGAAGGTCTTACGTGACTTTTGTTTGACCAACAAACAGAATGTCTGGGTTGTTGTAGGTTTTTTCGGGCTATATGGCCATGTTCTAGAGGCATTCTCTCCTGACGTTTCGCCTGCATCTATGGCGAATCCACTCGCAAATGCCCTTTTCTGTGTCCTCCTTTCCAGAGCAGACATCGCCTTGATCGGATTGGCCGTCATGGGCCAGAACTTGATCCTGAACATGAACGACCATGGCTTCGTGGTGAGTGAAAGAGGCGTTGCGCTTCAGGCCATCGCACTACACAAGAGTCCAAGAATATAAACAAACAGTTTACTCACAAACATATTAAAGACAGGAATAAGAAATACAGATATATAATCCGAAAAGGTTTAGCAACAGATGATAACCAGACAATAATCCAAATGTCCCATACATTTCCAGACGTGGCAAAATCCAGGAACAGCCAGAATTCACGGACACAGCATAAGTCCACAATGCAGAGGTATAACTAGTAAAACTTGAACATGAGTACATGAACAGGAACGTAGAAAACTTCCAGTATAGTAATCCAAAATCAAAGCTTGACTTGAACCAGGAACAAGAGAATGCAGGCTTAGCTTCTCACTCTAACGCAGCGTTGCCTGAACTGACCTTTAAGGTAAACAATTTGTTGCCTAATAGACACCCATGAAATCATTCTGTTTCCCATGAATTTCCTTCACAAATTTCTCATGTAATCTCTCTGAACAACACAATCTATTTTCGGCTCTGATTTGTAAACAAAGACTTTTGTTGACCTCCATAGCTACAAGTGGGTTCCCATGGGAGGTCCTTTTATCACTTAGATCTTCACTCGATTCCTTATCTGCTGTTGCTACTTCTGACTCCCTTGAATGCCCTTGAAGTCCAGCACTTTCTGAGCCAGTTTTCTCACAGAGAGAACCATCATTTACCTGACTTGAGAGCTCATCGCTTTGTGCCACAGGAAAGCTCACAATCTCCTTTAAATCATCACTTACACTATCAGCCTCTGGTTGATCTACAACAAGAGGCCATAAACGACCACCATCATCCCCGGCCAGCACAAGTCATGTCTATAGTAATCCCAGGTTGCATTTAAGAAATAGCATTCAATCATTCTATATTCCCCTCCAAAACAATGCTCCTCTTGTCTCCTTTTCCCCTCTCAGGTCTGTGCGTTCAACAGGACCGTCTCCAAAGTTGATGACTTTCTGGCGAACGAGGCCAAAGGGACGAAAGTGATTGGGGCTCACTCTCTGCAAGAAATGGTCTCCAAGCTGAAGAAACCCCGGCGGATCATCCTCCTGGTCAAGGCCGGGAGCGCGGTGGACGACTTCATCAACAAACTGGTGAGGAAAAGCCTGTTTCTTCATTTCTTTATGACAGTGGTTCCCAACCTTTTTTTAACCAGGGACTACTTTGACCAGGGACCACACTCCAATATTAGTTAAAAATTGGTTTTTGGTCAGCTTTACATTCGGTTTGATTATTTGGGGTGCTGATTCAGAAAATTACATTGGATAGACCACATCAGCTGATTCAGAAAATTGCATTGGATAGACCACGTCAGCTGATTCAGAAAATTGCATTGGATAGATCACGTCAACTGATTCAGAAAATTGCATTGGATAGACCACATCAGCTGATTCAGAAAATTGCATTGGTAGACCACATCAGCTGATTCAGAAAATTGCATTGGATAGACCACATCAGCTGATTCAGAAAATTGCATTGGATAGACCACGTCAGCTGATTCAGAAAATTGCATTGGATAGACCACGTCAGCTGATTCAGAAAATTGCATTGGATAGACCACGTCAGCTGATTCAGAAAATTGCATTGGATAGACCACGTCAGCTGATTCAGAAAATTGCATTGGATAGACCACGTCAGCTGATTCAGAAAATTGCATTGGATAGACCACATCAGCTGATTCAGAAAATTGCATTGGATAGAACACGTCAGCTGATTCAGAAAATTGTATTGGATAGACCACGTCAGCTGATTCAGAAAATTGCATTGGATAGACCAGGTCAGCTGATTTAGAAAATTGCATTGGATAGACCACGTCAGCTGATTTAGAAAATTGCATTGGATAGATCACATCAGCTGATTCAGAAAATTGCATTGGATAGATCACATCAGCTGATTCAGAAAATTGCATTGGATAGACCACATCAGCTCTAGTTTCTGATACAGAACATTTACTATCTAGTAGTTGCTGTCTTCTCTCCCACAGAAAACCATATTCAATAATCTAGAGCTGTTGTGGCTGTAGTAATCTTACATGGGTAGTCAGCCTCTCCCTTCCCGACATCCTTGTTCCCTTGGTACTGTGAGAGGGTTTTGCCAGACCTGTCGGTCTCGTTTCCATGTGGTTTTGAGGCAACGGTGTAGTAATGGTGAGGCCGCTGACCATATTTTTGTTATTGTGGACCACTGGTGGTCCACAAACCACTGGCTGGGAACCACTGCTTTATGAAATACTGAGCAGACACAATACCCGATTCAATGTAATTCAAAGCTAAAGAATAGATATATATATACACACACACACACACTAGCTGTACCCAGCCACGCGTTGCTGTGGCCCTCAGAAAACCGAAGATTTACAGACATGAAACAATCTGGGGAGCTCTGCCCACCAAAGGTTTCCTGCTGGCTGGTAGATGCCAGGCTTTTTAGTTGCAAGGCTATTCAAAGGTAATCCAGGTGGACAGTCGCAACATTCAGATTTGGCTCAAGTAGAAAGGGAGGGGCGGTGGGGCCAGGGAGTCATTTTCGTGCATGTGCTGTAATGTCTTTTGGGGTTTTTAAGTCCTTTCCACTGTTTTTTGTTTTGTTTTTATGAGTGGTGGTCACTCGTTGGCCTGAGAGGTGTCTTGTATCCAAATTTGGTGTCAATTCGTCCAGTGGTTTTGGAGTTATGCTAATCCCACAAACTATTATTACATTTTTATTTATATAAGGTGGGTGCGGGTGTTGGTGTGGTTGGAGTCACACAACATTTTGGTTTGATTCAGCAGAGCTTCTTGTGTGTTCCTCCGCCTCTTGTCTTTGATAGGTGCCTCTGCTGAGCACTGGAGACATCATTATCGACGGAGGGAATTCGGAGTACAGGGACACCACGGTACGTGTGCCATTCCCTTTGCTAAGAGGCCGGCCAATCACAGTGGAGGAGGGATTTTGGTGAAGTGGTCGCCCTCTTTGGTATTTTCTTAGGAGGAGGCGGTGATTGACAGTGTCATATGCTTCTGACAGGTTGTCCTGAGTTGCCCTTCAAAAACAGCTTTAATACAATGTTGAAAGTAAAAGAGAAATGCTTTACTTCAGCAAACACAATGGATAAGCAAATGCACTTGAAAAATGCAAAAGTAAGCAAGGAAGTCTTAATCCAGACACAAATTAAAGTCTCTTACAAAGTCCCAAACGAAACACCAGTCTTCCATCAGACTACAGGCAATGAACTAAGTCCTTAGCAGCAGACACAAAGTAGGTTCCATTGGAGTGAAAACGTCAATATCAGGGTCGTTGTTACCAGGGAAAGCGGACTGCTCTTGCTTCTGATTTATAGCCCTGAATTCCCCACGCAGGAGGTGCTAGGGCGACTCTCAATTAGCTCAGCGTTTTTAGCTTGCTATTTTTGTTACCAGCTAAAGCTGACTGCTCCTGCCTCTGATTTATAGCCCTGAATTCCCCAAGCAGGAGGTGCTAGGGTGTCTCCCAATTAGCTCAGCGTTTCTAGCAGCTATTCTTGTTACCAGCGAAAGCTGACTGCGCCTGCCTCTGATTTATAGCCCTGAATTCCCCACTCAGAGGTGTTAGGGCATCTCCCAATTAGCTCAGCATTTTTAGCAGCTATTCTTGTTACCAGCGAAAGCTGACTGCGCTTGCCTCTGATTTATAGCTCTGAATTCCCTACGCAGAGGTGCTAGGACGTCTCCCAATTAGCTCAGCGTTTTTAGCAGCTAAGCTTGCTATTTTTGTTACCAGCTAAAGCTGACTGCTCCTGCCTCTGATTTATAGCCCTGAATTCACCAAGCAGGAGGTGCTAGGGCGTCTCCCAATTAGCTCAGCGTTTCTAGCAGCTATTCTTGTTACCAGCGAAAGCTGACTGCGCCTGCCTCTGATTTATAGCCCTGAATTCCCCACGCAGAGGTGCTAGGATGTCTCCCAATTAGTTCAGCGTTTTTAGCAGCTAAGCTTGCTATTTTTGTTGACCAGCTAAAGCTGACTGCTCCTGCCTCTGATTTATAGCCCTGAATTCCCCACACAGGAGGTGCTAGGGCATCTCCCAATTAGCTCAGCATTTTTAGCAGCTATTCTTGGTACCAGCGGAAGCTGACTGCTCCTGCCTCTGATTTATAGCCCTGAATTCCCCACGCAGAGGTGCTAGGGTGTCTCCCAATTAGCTCAGCATTTTTAGCAGCTAAGCTTGCTATTTTTGTTGACCAGCTAAAGCT
Organism: Anolis sagrei; assembly: GCF_037176765.1. Classification (NCBI taxonomy): domain Eukaryota; kingdom Metazoa; phylum Chordata; class Lepidosauria; order Squamata; family Anolidae; genus Anolis; species Anolis sagrei. Next base: position 6,173,050 of record NC_090033.1, read on the forward strand.
GACTGCTCCTGCCTCTGATTTATAGCCCTGAATTCCCCACGCAGAGGTGCTAGGGCATCTCCCAATTTGAGTTAATTGCATTTTTAGCAGCTATTCTTGTTACCAGCAAAAGCTGACTGCTCCTGCCTCTGATTTATAGCCCTGAATTTCCCAAGCAGGAGGTGCTAGGGCGTCTCCCAATTAGCTCAGCGTTTTTAGCAGCTATTCAAGCTGAGCACCATCTGTGCTCTGTCTCTTTTTGTCTCTCTAGAAATGTGGGCACTTTCGAACCCTCATCATCTGATTCTTCTTCTCCCTCCAATTCCTGAGCACTTCCCTGCTCCCCTTCCTCTTCCGAAGATGAGGAATCCCTAACATATGTCTATGAAGACAGATCCTGTAATCTGCTGCCTTTGAAAACCATCAACATGTGTCCTTGCTCTTTGGGATAGCCATTATCTCTCTTTCCTCCCTCCAGAGACGCTGCAAGGACCTCAAGCAGAAGGGCATCTTGTTTGTGGGAAGCGGGGTCAGTGGTGGTGAAGAAGGAGCCCGGTACGGCCCTTCGCTGATGCCAGGAGGAGCCAAGGAGGCCTGGTGAGCGTCTCTTTCCGGTTGGCCTTCAAAGCACGTCACTCCGTCACTCTGCTTGGCTCAAATATCCATTCTTTCTTTTGCAGGCCGCACATCAAGACGATATTCCAGAGCATCGCTGCCAAAGTGGGGACTGGAGAACCCTGTTGTGATTGGGTAGGTTGGGCTTGTTATGGGCGCTGGCGAATGGGGCTCGGCGTGTATATTGTTATGGGGTCTACGGCTTTAGTCTTGGCAGTGAAAAGGGTGAAGACAGCCACTTTGTGTTGGGAGGTGCTTCCTGATTGGTTCCTTCATTTGTTTTGGGGATCCCTAACAGGTCGGGGATGAAGGATCCGGACACTTTGTGAAGATGGTGCACAACGGGATCGAATATGGAGATATGCAATTGATTTGCGAGGCTTACCACCTCATGAAAGACGTGCTGGGCATGGACCACGATGAGATGGCTAAGGTATTACTTATTTCTTTATTTCTTTATTTACAGCTTTTATATTCCACCCTTCTCACCCCGCAGGGGACTCAGGGCGGATTACAATGTACACATATATGGCAAACATTCAATGCCAATTTTGACATACAAACGTATACAGACATAGACAGAGGCTATTTAACATTTTCTGGCCACCAGGGGAGCTGTCGCTTTCATCGTCCATCTGCGACGCTGATGAAGCACTTCCGCATTCCCCGCATGCTTCCCCGCTGGAATGCTTTGCTGGAGTCTTCTTTACGGCCTCATAAATCAGTTAATTTAGCCTCCCCACACTTTAAGGTGGTACCTAATTTTCCTACTTGACAGATGCAACTGTCTTTCGGGTTGCAAAGGTCGACAACACTCCAGCCCGGGCTGGCTTCGAACTCATGACCTTTTGGTCAGAGTGATCTTAATGCAGCTGACATTCAGCCTGCTGCGCCACAATCCCGGTGCCTTATATTGTTTGCCATATACATGGCAAACATTCAGTGCCATAGACACACAACATATATAGACAGACACTCAGGGGCTATTTAACATTCCAGCTTTTGATAAGGGTATTCTGGTCACCAGGGGAGTTGTTGCTTCACCCTCATGGAAGCAAATAGAGAAGGAAGTAAAGAGGTAGAGAAGGAAGAAAGGAGAGAAAGAGGGAGGGAAAGAAAAAGGGGGAAGGAAGGAAAGTTAGAGAAGGAAGGAATGAGATAAGGAAAGAAAAAAGGGAAAGAAGGAAGGAAAGCGGGAGCAAAGGAAGGAAGAGGAGAAGATGTAGAGAAAGAGGGAGGGAAGGGGAGAAAAAGAAAGAAAGAGAAAGAGAGAGAGAGGGAAAGAAAGAAGGAAAGGGAGAAGGAAACATGGAAGCAAAGAGAGAAGGAAGAAAGGAGAGAAAGAGGGAAAGTAAAAGGGGGAAAGGAAGGAAAGTTAGAGAATGAAGGAAGGAAGGAGAGAAGGAAAGAAAAAAGGGAAAGAAGGAAGGAAAGGGAGCGAAGGAAGGGGGAAGATGTAGAGAAAGAGAGAGGGAAGGGGAGAAAAAAAGAAAGAGAGAGAAAAGGAAAGGAAAGGGAGAAGGAAGCATGGAAGCAAAGAGAGAAGGAAGGAAGGAGAGAAAGAGGGAGGGAAAGAAGGAAAGAGAAGGAAGGAAGGAAGGAGAGAAGGAAAGAAAAAAGGGAAAGAAGGAAGGAAAGAGGGAGCAAAGGAAGGGGGAAGATGTAGAGAAAGAGGGAGAGAAGGAAAGAGAGAAAGAAGAAAAGAGAGACAGCAGAAGAGAAAAAAAGAGGGAAGGAAGGAAAGAGATAGAGAAGGAAGGAAGAGAAGAAAGACGGGAAGGAAGGAAGGAAAGAGGGAGTGAAGAAAGGAGGGAAAGAAGGAGAGAAAGAGGCAAGGTTGGCCACAGCAACGCGTGGCGGGTACAGCTAGTGTGTGTGTGTGTGTGTGTGTGTGTGTGTGTGTGTGTGTGTGTATATATATATATATATATATATATATATATATATATATATATGGTGTCAGTAATATATATATGAGTTGTAAACACAGCTAAAGTTTTGGATGGTCTGCTTTGAAGGATGACCTCCTCCCGTTCCTTCATTCCCAGGTCTTTGAGGACTGGAATAAGACCGAGCTGGACTCCTTCCTCATTGAAATCACCGCCAACATCCTGAAGTTCCGGGATGCCGATGGGAAGCACCTGCTCCCCAAAATCCGGGACAGCGCCGGGCAGAAGGGCACCGGGAAGTGGACGGCCATCTCGGCCTTGGAGTATGGGGTCCCTGTCACTCTCATCGGTAGGTCCCCCAACTATGTATTTGCTCTTGAAATCAGGGGTGGTTGGAAAAGGAGTGGGAGTGCAGACCTAGAGCTACAGAGCCAAGGGAGTCCTCTGTGTGTGTGTCTGTAAAGCAAGTGTGAATGCTGTAATTAGCAAGCTTGAATTAGTCATAAGGATGCAAAGCCAGTCAATGAGGGTACGTGTGTTGAGGTAGCCTGGCCTTTGTTGCCTGGAGGCACTCTCGATTGCTTGTTTTCTGGAGTTCTCCTGTGTTTATTATTTATTTATTTATTAGATGCACTTATTGACCGCCATTCTCAGCCCTTACGGGCGACTCATGGCGGTGTACAGTACACATAAAAAGACAGTTACAGAGGCCAGTATCAACAACATATGACTATACAACAAATACAAACTACATAAAAATCCGCTTCGTCTCTTAGTAGAATCATAGCCAGTCTCATTTTCCTTATACCATTCCAGTTCTCATTACCGTAATGTTGTTGCTTAGCACTTAATTAAATGCCCTCTCGAACAGCCAGGTCTTAAGGCTTTTTCGAAAGGACATGAGGGAGGGCGCCTGTCTGATGTGTGCCGGGAGAGTGTTCCACAGCCGGGGGGTCACCACCGAGAAGGCCCTCTCCCTCGTCCCCGCCAGCCGCGCCTGTGATGCAGGCGGGATCGAGAGAAGGGCCTCCCCAGACGATCTCAAGGTCCTCGTGGGCTCGTAGGCCAAGATGCGGTCAGAAAGGTATTTTGGGCCGGAACCGTTTAGGGCTTTGTAGGCCAAGACCAGCACCTTGAATTGGGTCCGGTAGCAAATCGGCAGCCAGTGAAGCTGGGACAACAAGGGCGTTGTGTGCTCCCTGCTACCCGCTCCAGTTAGTAACATGGCTGCCGCACGCTGGACCAGCTGAAGCTTCCGGGCCGTCTTCAAGGGCAGCCCCACGTAGAGAGCGTTGCAGTAATCCAGGCGGGATGTGACAAGAGCGTGTACCACCGTGGCCAAGTCAGACTTCCCGAGATACGGGCGCAGCTGGCGCACGAGCCTAAGCTGTGCAAATGCTCCCCTGGTCACCACTGAAACCTGGGGATCCAGGCTCAACGATGAGTCCAGGGTCACACCCAAGCTGCGAACCTGCGCCTTCAAGGGGAGTGCGACCCCGTCCAGCACAGGCTGTAACCCTATACCCCGTTCGGCCTTGCGACTGACCAGGAGTACCTCTGTCTTGTCTGGATTTAGTTTCAGTTTGTTCGCCCTCATCCAGACCGTTACAGCGGCCAGGCACCAGTTCAGGACCTCGACAGCCTCCTTAGTAGCAGGTGGGAAGGAGTGACAGAGTTGGACGTCATCTGCGTACAGATGACACCGCACCCCGAAACTCCGGATGATCTCACCCAGCGGCTTCATGTAGATGTTAAACAGCATGGGGGACAGTATGGAACCCTGTGGGAACCCTGTGTTGTACACCTCTCACCTTAAACACCACACCAGCTTGGTAAAATCGGCAAGCAGTTAACTTGAAGAATATTTGTAGGCAAAGCAGTCAAATTAGCAAAAACAGTGCGTTAAATCCCTGTGCCAGCAGGACTGAAGACCGACAGGTCGCAGGTTCAAATCCGGGGGGAGCGTGGATGAGCTTCCTCTATCAGCTCCAGCTCCTTATGTAAGGACATGAGAGAAGCCTCCCACAAGGATGATAAAAACATCAAAACATCCGAGCGTCCCCTGGGCAATGTCCTTGCAGACAGCCAATTCTCTCACACCAGAAGTGACTTGCAATTTCTCAAGTCGCTCCTGACATGACAAAAAAAGAAGAAGCAAAAACAGTAAAGTTCCCTAAACAAAGGATAGTCTGTGAGTTTCAAGGCAAAATAAGATCAATCAATTAGCAAGGCAACATGAAAAATCCAATACACAAATTAGGAGCTTGGCAAAAACTTGGTACACGAAACTAAGAGCACTTGAAAGCAAGACCATCATGAAATTCCAGCATTGACCCGACTGAGGCAACTCTTTCCCACGAATCAATATAAGGCTTTTTCAGATCCCAAAACCGAAAGGAAAGCATTTCTCTTGACCTTACCATTAGATAAAGATTTATTATCTCTCTTTTCCTGTAAACAAACTGATATTCTTTGTGTCTGAGCACTCTGTCTTTGTTTACAAAGGCTTTGCTTTCAATCTACACTCTCATTAGCTTGACTCTCATTGACTTCTGCACCTGATAAACCATCTTCAGACAGTTGCTCTGAGAAAGACCGCGAAGGGTCTCACCCAGGAATGTGGCCTTGTGAATCTTCCTGAGACAACTCAGACCTAACTTGTCTGAACTTAACTCAAGCCCAGGCAAATCCTCATCCACAGGTATATAGACACTCCACTTGCCTCGCTGCTTACTACTGTGAAATTTCAAGATGCTTTGAGCAGCTCATGCACACATCCTTATGCAAACAGCCCAGCTTTTAAGCAAACCTGGCTTCCTGGTGTGGATCAGCATGACTTGCAATATCCTGCCCTGAAAGAGCAGAGTCATTCTTACGTCTCCGCACAAATGGAGAAGGAAATGGGTTGCGTACAAAGGGACAAAGGAGGAGCTGTATACCTGCAAGGGGAGCTTTGTGTTCCTCCGCAGGGGGAGCGCCATCGTATGAGTCATTCTGTGTTTATTCTTCTTGTCTCTCTCTTATATCTTTGTTTCTTTTGTGCTGCTGCTCAGTTGTGACTCATTAAGCTGCACGCTTATTTAAAAGCTCCACAGTATTCTTAGACAGTTCCCAAGTTATGTACAAGTTCAAAAAGTAAAAATCTGTATGTGGCAGGGGGGTCCACTTACACAACAAACAGATATAACCCACAGTGCTGAGGAGCCACCAAAAGTACTCCCTCCAATGATATTGCTAGTTATACACAACATCCCAGTGTTTCTTTCTGTCTCCATTGGTGTGGAATTTGCATGACTCCGCCTACTGTCTCTTCCTTAACCTTTTCCTATGGCACACAGAGAAGTTGATCAGCAGCCAAACAGACTGGAGCGGGTTGGGAGACTTATAGTGAGCATAACATCCCAGTGTTCCTTTCTCTCCCCATTGGCGTGGAATTTGCATGACCCTGTCTCCTGCCTCTTCCTTAACCCTTTCCTATGGCACACAGAAAACAGAGAAATTGATCAGCAGCCGAACAGACTGGAGGGGGGCGGGATACTTATAGTGAGCATAACATCCCAGTGTTCCTTTCTCTCCCCATTGGCGCAGAATGTGCATTACCCTGTCTCCTGCCTCTTCCTTAATCCTTTCCTATGGCACACAGCAAACACAGAAGTTGATCAGCAGCTGAACAGACTGGAGCGGGTTGGGAGACTTATAGTGAGCATAACATCCCAGTGTTCCTTTCTCTCTCCATTGGCGTGGACTTTGCATGACCCTGTCTCCTGCCTCTTCCTTAACCCTTTCCTATGTCACACAGCCAACAGAGAAATTGAATAGCAATTGAACATACTGGAAGGGGTTCGGGACTGATTCAACAGGATGGAAGTTGTAGTTCACCTTGCATCAAGACACAGCACTGTGACCCCCACAGACAATTAACCTGGACCACATGTGGCACACAGAACCCTCCATGACCAGGTTTGGGGGGAATCAACCTTGATTTATAGGAGTTGTAGTTCACCTACCTCCAGAGAGCACTGTGAACCCAACCAACGATGGATCTGGACCACACCTGCCATGAATGATGGGTCTTGTAGTGCCTTCACTCACTTCCAGAGACCACTGCGACCCTCACGAATGATGGACTTGACACACTGACCACCCACTTTACGTCCTGGTGCGGTTTGGCAGAGGATAGACCACAGATGATGGGATTTGCAGTACCATCACCGAATTTGGCTCCCACAGACCACTGCAACCCACACAAATGATGGACGTGGACCAGACTTGGCACGCAAGATTCCCCATGACGAACAGAACATACTGTGGGAATTGATATTGATTTGGGAAGTGGTAGTTCACCTTTATCCAGAAAGCACTGAAAGCACAGTTGACATCTGATCTGGACCAAACTTGACACACAGACCCAACATGGCCAGCTGCACATACATGCAGGATTTGGCCATGATTGACCTTGTCATATGGAAGTTGTAGTTCACCCTTCTCTAGAGAGAACGGAACACGACAAATGCAGTTTTCAAATAAATAAAAGCAAAATTGTTTGAGGGGGAGGACATTAGCAGAATGCAACTCAAGGAGAATTTTATCTAGTCCAAACTGAAGGGAACGTTGCAATATTGGAGGATGTTGGGTTTAACCAATAAGGCCAGTTTTTGCGGGATGAGAAAGTGTATTTCGTCGGGCTAACAGTTCCTTCTGTTGGGTTGTTCTTTATCCGAAGGGGAGGCCGTCTTTGCCCGATGCCTGTCTTCCCTCAAAGAGGAACGCGTCCAAGCGAGCAAAGTCTTGAGCGGGCCCAAAGCGACGTCCTTCAGCGGAAAGAAGGCCACGTTTCTGGAGGACATCCGCAAAGTGAGTTGGGCCTGTTGTCCCAAAATGGCACAGGAAGGGTTTACACCTTTTGCCAGCAATGTATACTGTTAGGTAGATAATGCACTGTTAGATAGAAATGCATTGTCCGTAACCCCATTGGGCATTATTGTAAGATTGTAGGTTTTATATAGCAATATTAAATGATCACTCACAAGCCGGTTTTGCTTGGAAATGAATATATTGCTTGTTTCTCTGTAGCAAAGAAAGACACTACTGACTTTTCCCCACCACCACTTCCTTTTATACACCTTTCCTGCCCATCTCCCCCTCTTCTCAGTTTCCTTATTAGAGCTTGTTGCTTCACAAGTTCCAATACAAGGTTTCCAGTGCCCTCCTCTGGCTTCAAAATGTCACAGAGAGAAAACTGAGTCAGTCATGATGATTCAGTCAGGATGTCACGGAGGGAATTTGTGATGACTTCATTCCATCAGAAATTGACTCCTGACAATTATTGGTTGGGAAATACACTTCTAATGGACATGTGATCACACACATCCACTGGAGGGTTAAGTAGGTGTTGATGTGGGACTTGAGAATGGATTCACGCTTGATACATGTGTGCTAAACCTTGGTCCCCGGCTTCCTTTGTAGGCCCTCTACGCCTCCAAGATCATTTCCTACACGCAGGGCTTCATGCTGCTCCGGCAAGCGGCCAAAGAGTTCGGGTGGTCGCTGAATTACGGAGCCATTGCCCTGATGTGGAGGGGAGGCTGCATCATCCGAAGGTGAGGTGAAGAACTACAATACCTGGACCAACATATAATACCTGTATAAACATGCAACGCACGCTCAGCTTCCTAAGAATGCTTTCTTCTGCAGTAAAGCAGGTCTTGAGTAAATTCAGACGTGTCTCGTCCTGGGCCGTTGACTTATCTGCATCTTCTCCTCATGCGTGTCTTCCTTGCAGCGTGTTCCTAGGGAAGATCAAAGAAGCTTTCGACCGGAACCCTGACCTCCAGAACCTGCTGTTGGACGGGTTCTTCAAGACGGCGGTGGAGGATTGCCAGGTGCAGAACCACAAGTCTCGATAAGATATTCCCACTTGGATACATCACAGAGGTGGCATTCATAGAACCCTAGAGATGGAAGGGAACCCGAGGGCCATAATGATAATATAATAATAATAGAACCGTAAAGCTCAAAGGGACTCCAAGGGACATCCAGTCCAGTCCCCTTCCGCCATAAGAATAGACACCATCCTGTATAACAACAACAACAACAGACTCCTAGAGTTGTAAGGGAACCCAAGGGCCATCTAGTCCAGCTCTCTTCTGCCATCAAGGAAGATGCCATCCAACAATAATATAATAGTAATAGTAATAATTGAAACCTAGAGTGGGGACCCCAAGGGACATCCAGTCCAGCCCCCTTCTGCCATAAAGGAAGTCACCATCCAATATAATAATAATATAATAATAATAGAACCCTAGAGTTGGAAGGGACCCCAATGGCCATCTAGTCCAACACCCTTCGGCCATAAAGGAAGACACCATCCAATATAACAACAACAACAAGACTCCTAGAGTTGGAAGGGAGCCCAAGGACCATCCAGACCAGCCCTTTTCTTCCATAAAGGAAGACACCATCCAATATAACAACAACAACAAGACTCCTAGAGTTGGAAGGGAGCCCAAGGACCATCCAGACCAGCCCTTTTCTTCCATAAAGGAAGACACCATCCAACAATAATATAAAATTAGTAATAATAATAATAATAGTAGTAATAATAATAATAGAACCGTAAAGTTGGAAGGGGTCCCAAGGACCATCCAGTCCAGCCCCCTTCTGCCATAAAGGAAGACACCATCCAATATAATAATAATAATAATAATAATAATAATAATAATAATAATATAATAGAACTGTAAAGTTGGGTCCACAAGGGCTATCCAGTCCAGCCCCCTTCTGCCATAAAGGAAGACACCATCCAATATAATAATAATAATAATAATAATAATAATAATAATAATATAATAGAACTGTAAAGTTGGGTCCACAAGGGCTATCCAGTCCAGCCCCCTTCTGCCATAAAGAAAGACACCATCCAATATAATAATAATAATAATAATAATAATAATATAGAACTGTAAAGTTGGGACCCCAAGGACCATCCAGTCCAGCCCCCTTCTGCCATAAAGGAAGACACCATCAAAGTCCTCCCAACAGATGGCCATTCAGCCTCTGTTTCAAAGCCTCCGAAGCAGGATCTGTTGCCGGACACGGAGGCAGGGAAGCTCTTCTTCTGCTTTCACGAAAGTCACGGTCCCTTCTTTGTGTTTCTCCCCAAGGACTCGTGGCGGCGTGCCATCAGCACCGGGGTCCAGGTGGGCATCCCCATGCCTTGCTTCACCACGGCGCTTTCCTTCTACGACGGATACCGGCACGGTACCCTGCCCGCTAACCTGATCCAGGTAAACGGGTTTGGAAGCAGGTTTCCCCATCTTGTCTTTTCCCAGAAGCCTCCCTTGTTAATCTGACGTGTACCCAAATCTTCACAGGCGCAGCGGGATTACTTTGGAGCCCACACCTACGAACTGCAGTCCAAACCGGGCGAATTCATCCACACCAATTGGACTGGGCACGGTGGCAACGTCTCCTCTTCGGCGTATAATGCCTAGATCTTGGGCGGGGAAAGAACCCCAAATCGGTGTGGAAAAACACCGTAGAGCCGGCACATTCCCTCTCCTAGATGTAAATGCTTTGATTATTTTCGTTTTTCTAACGGTTATACTTTACGAGAGAGCCACAATAAACAATTTAGTTTAAAATTAGGCCTGTTTCGTTGACTTATTGTGGATGGTGGGAATCAAGGGGATGTAATACGACTTTATACATCTTACACGTTTCACACATTTTCCTTGGCTCTTCGTTCAGTCCGTCTCTGGATGATTTGAGCATTTAAATATGATTCTGGAAGCCAGGGTTTGAATGTCAGGAAACCCAATGGCTGATCGTAAGCAAGTCACACTCTCTCAGCCTCAAATGGAAGCTGATGCACAGAAACATACCACGAAAGGCCTGGAATAGGTTCACTTTGGAGCTGCCTTGTAAAGTTTGATACACCAATTTTAGGAGGAAATACATAAATACATAAATATCATATTATAAGCATATTAGTATTATATATTACTATATTGTACTATACCACTTTACTGCAATATTATTAGAAATATTACAATATATACAATTATATTTTTATATTGTACTAAATTAGTATACAACAAAATATATACAATTATTATATTATATATTCTTATATATTGTTATTAGTTTTATATTACATTATAATATTCTTAATATTATATGTATATACAATATATTATTATTAGCACAGCACAGAATCAGTATTATATATTACTATATTGTACTATACCACTATACTGCAATATTATTACATTGTAATATATAATATACAATTACTATATTATATATATTATTATTATTAGAATGATATTAGTTTTATATTACATTACATTATAATATTCTTAATATTATATTATATACAATATATTATATTATTAGCATAGCACAGTATTTGTTGTTGTTCATTCGTTCAGTCGTCTCCGACTCTTCGTGACCTCATGGACCAGCCCACGCCAGAGCTCCCTGTCGGCCGTTACCACCCCCAGCTCCCTCAAGGTCAGTCCAGTCACTTCAAGGATGCCATCCATCCATCTTGCCCTTGGTCGGCCCCTCTTCCTTTTGCCTTCCACTTTCCCCAGCATAATTGTCTTCTCTAGGCTTTCCTGTCTCCTCATGATGTGGCCAAAGTACTTCAACTTTGTCTCTAGTATCTTTTCCTCCAGTGAGCAGTCGGGCTTTATTTCTTGGAGGATGGACTGGTTGGATCTTCTCGCAGTCCAAGGCACTCTCAGAACTTTCCTCCAACACCACAGCTCAAAAGCATCGATCTTCCTTCGCTCAGCCTTCCCTAAGGTCCAGCTCTCACATCCGTAGGTTACTACAGGGAATACCATGGCTTTGACTAGGCAATGGATCTTTGTTGCCAGTCTGATGTCTCTACTCTTTACTATTTTATCGAGACTGGACATTGCTCTCCTCCCAAGAAGTAAGCGTCTTCTGATTTCCTGGCCACAGTCTGCATCTGCAGTAATCTTTGCACCTAGAAATACAAAGTCTGTCACGGCCTCCACGGTTTCTCCCTCTATTTTCCAGTTGTCAATCATTCTTGTTGCCATAATCTTGGTTTTTTTGACGTTTAGCTGCAACCCGGCTTTTGCGCTTTCTTCTTTCACCTTGATTAGAAGGCTCCTCAGCTCCTCTTCGCTTTCGGCCATCAGAGTGGTGTCATCTGCATATCTGAGGTTGTTAATGTTTCTTCCAGCAATTTTCACCCCAGCTTTGCATTCATCCAGCCCCGCACATCCTCGCATGATGTGTTCTGCATACAAGTTAAAAAGGTTGGGTGAGAGGATGCAGCCTTGCCGTACGCCTTTCCCAATCTTGAACCAGTCTGTTGTTCCGTGGTCAGTTCTGACTGTTGCTACTTGGTCCTTGTACAGATTCCTCAGGAGAGAGACAAGGTGGCTTGGGATGCCCATCCCACCAAGAACTTGCCACAATTTATTATGATCCACACAGTCAAAGGCTTTAGAATAGTCAATGAAGCAGAAGTAGATGTTTTTCTGAAACTCCCTGCCTTTCTCCATTATCCAGCGGATATTGGCAATTTGGTCTCTCGTTCCTCTGCCTTTTCTAAACCCAGCTTGAACATCTGGCAACTCTCGCTCCATGTATTGCTGGAGTCTTCCTTGCAGGATCTTGAGCATTACCTTACTGGCATGAGAAATAAGGGCCACTGTACGGAAGTTGGAGCAGTCTTTCGCATTTCCCTTTTTTGGGATGGGGATATAAGTTGATTTTTTCCAGTCTGATGGCCATTCTTGTGTTTTCCATATTTGCTGGCAAATGGCATGCATCACCTTGACAGCATCATCTTTTAAGATTTTAAACAGTTCAGCTGGGATCCCGTCGTCTCCTGCTGCCTTGTTGTTAGCAATGCTTCTTAAGGCCCATTCAACCTCACTCCTCAGGATGTCTGGTTCTAATTCATTCACCACACCGTCAAAACTATCCTCAATATTATTATCCTTCCTATACAGATCTTCTGTATAGTCTCGCCGCCTTCTCTTGATCTCTTCAGCTTCTGTTAGGTCCCTGCCATCTTTGTTTCTTATCATACCAATTTTTGCCTGAAATTTACCTCCAATGTTTCTAATTTTCTGGAAGAGGTCTCTTGTCCTTCCTATCCTGTTGTCTTCTTCCACTTCCATGCATTGCTTATTTAAAAATAGTTCCTTATCTCTTCTGGCTAACCTCTGGAATTGCGCATTTAACTGGGCATATCTCCCCTTTTCACTGTTTCCTTTTGCTTTCCTCCTTTCTTGGGCTACTTCCAGTGTCTCAGCAGACAACCATTTTGCCTTCTTGGTTTTCTTTTTCTTTGGAACGTACTTTGTTGCCGCCTCCTGAACAATGTCGCGGACTTCTGTCCATAGTTCTTCTGGGACTCTGTTTACTAAATCTAGTCCTTCAAATCTGTTCTTCACTTCCACTGTATATTCGCTAGGAATGTTAGTGAGATCATATCTAACTGGTCTGTGTATTAGTGTATTAGCACAGTATTAGTATTATATATATTATATTACATTAATATTATATATAATATATTCATATGATGTACATATATTACATTAATAATATATATAAAATATTAGTATGATGTACATATATTACAACATTAGTATTATATATTGCAACATTAGTAATATTATATATAATATATTAATATGATGTAAATATAATATATTACAATATTAGTAATATATATATAATATGGTGTACATATAATATATATTATACAACAATAGTAATACTATATACAATATATTAGTATGATGTATATATAATAGTACATATAATATATTATACTACAACATTAGTAATATTATATATAATATATTATGATGTAAACATAATATATTATATTACAATATTAGTAATATATATAATAATATGGTGTACATATACTACAACATTAGTAATATTATATATAATATATTAGTATGATGTAAATATAATATAATATATTGCAACATTAGTAATCTTATATACAATGTATTAATATGATGTTTATATGATATATTACAGTATTAGTAATACATATAATAATATGGTGTATATATATTATACTATAACACTAGTAATATTATATATATTAATTTGATGTAAATATATTAATATATTATATTGCAACCTTAATATATTAATATACTAATGTATATTAATACATTGTATATTAATATAAAATATATTAATATGATGTAAATATAATATATTACAATATTAGTAATATATATATAATATGGTGTACATATATTATATTACAACATTAGTCACATTATATACAATATATTAATATGAATTAAATATAATATATTACAATATTAGTTATATATAATAATATGCTGTACATATAATATATTACATTACAACATTAGTCATATTATGTATAATATATTAGTATTATTGCATCACAGTGTTATTCTTTCTATATAAGGCTCCTGTCCCTTTAAGAAAGGGTGGGAGCAGGCGTGGCGCGTTGAGGCTCCAGCAGTGGAAGACTTCAATTCCCAGACGCCTCTGCTCGCTTGGCCGGCAGGGAGGGGTTCTGGGAGTTGAAGTCTCGGTGCGTGTTTCCCCTCAGCGCAGCCGCCATTTTGTGGGCGGAGAGTTAACTCCCTCCAAGGCGTCGCCGCCGCCATTTTGTGGGTGGGATAGTCACTTCCCTCAAAGGCTTCGCCGCCGCCGCCGCCATTTTTGTGGGCGGAGCTTCGGCTGAGGCGGCAAATCCGAGTGTAGTTTCCCTCAGAGTCCCTCATGGAGCGGGAGCGCGTCGAAAGCGCGGGTTCCGACGAGACGCAGGTACTTTCCCCCTCTCTTTCTGTGAGGAAAAGGGCAGCCTGCTTTCATTCCCTGCCCCGAGGAAGCGTTTTGCCCCGTTGAACCGCCGTCTGAGCATGTGCAGAGTGTCATTCGAATATTTAGACCAGGCCCAGGCCAGTTTGGGCCCTCCAGGTATTTTGGACTGCAACTCCCACAATTCCTAACAGCCTCAGGCCTCTTCTTTTTCCCCTTCAGCCGCTTAGCGGCTGAAGGGGAAAAAGAAGAGGCCTGAGGCTGTTAGGAATTGTGGGAGTTGCAGTCCAAAACACCTGGAGGGCCCAAACTGGCCCGGGCCTAGTTTAGATGGTAAATTGTATTGTTTTTAATTATTTTAGCAGGTTTTTTAAAATACAATAGAACTGTTTGGTTTGCTCCTGAGACGACAAATAAATGAAATATTATCTTCACCTCTTTGGAGGTGCTACTCTATTATTATTGTTATATAATAATAATAATATAATTTTATGAGTGTTATAGTATTAATGTGATATTGTTGTATTATTGTAATTTTATTTTTATATATTAGAATATTATTGTTATATCATTATGTTATATAATAATAATATATTATAATTATATTAGTGTTATAGTATTATTGTGATATTGTTGTTATAGTTTTATTGTTATATATTAGAATATGTTATAATATTATTATTGTTGTATTATATAATATATTATAATTATATTAGTGTTATAGTATTATTGTGATATTATTGTTGTTATAGTTTTCTTGTTATATATTAGAATATGTTATAGTATTATTGTTGTTGTATTGTGTTATATAATATATTATAATTATATTAGTGTTATAGTATTATTGCGATATTATTGTTGTTATAGTTTTATTGTTATATATTAGAATATGTTATAATATTATTATTGTTGTATTATGTTATATAATATATTATAATTATATTAGTGTTATAGTATTATTGCGATATTATTGCTGTTGTATTATTATAATTTTATTGTTATATATTAGAATATATTATAATATTATTGTTATACTATGTTATATAATAATTTATTATTATGAAGACATAGACATGAAACTAGAATATATTTTCTTTATAGGGAAAACTAGGAATCTAGACAAGAAATGGTATAACAAAATAGAGAACCCTTTTCTAAAAAACATATTGGGAATATGGTCTAAATATGAAGAAAAATTAATACCCTCGATATCCCCATTAACACCGGTGCTGATTACAAATAATTTCCCCATAAATCTCAAAAAGGAGTTGGAAAGTGAATTCAAGGAAAAAGGAATAACGAAATTAAAAGATTGGGAATCAAAGATGAAAAATATAGATGAGATAAAGGTCCAGTTAGGAGGGAACATTGGATGGTTTAAAGTACTACAACTTGAAAGATGGTTAAGGGAAATAAGAAAGAAATATAAAGGAGAGAGAGAATTTACCAAATTTGAAGAAATGATTAGCCAAAGGGGGAGTAAGGAAGGAAAAGAAAGAACAAAAGGTATATCAAGTGATATCTACAAAATGCTGTTGGAAGGGGTCCAGGAGGAGGACCACCTTAAAAGAATGTGGGAGTTAGATTGTAATAAAGTAATACACCCACAAAACTGGAAAGGAATGTGGAATATGCGTATATTAAAAAATATGTCAATAAGAATAAAAGAGAACTATTACAAAGTGGTGTGGAGATGGTACCTCACACCAGTCAGATTAAATCAAATTGACAAGAAACATTCTTCTAAGCAGTACTGGAGGGGCTGTCAAGAAACTGGCACATATAGACACATGTGGTGGTCTTGCAAATATGTTCAAAAATTTTGGGAAAATGTATTTCAAGAAATAAGAAGAATCACCCAAATAGAGATAACAGGAACACCGGAGATAGCACTGCTGTCATTTATTGACAATGTTAAAATACCAAAAGAACTAAAAGAATTAATTGCCAATCTGGTAACAGCAGCAAGATTATTAATAGCTAAAAAATGGAAAGAAGGAGGGGAGTGCCAATTGGAAGAGTGGTATAGGGAGATTTGGGACATCGCAATAAACGATAAACTGACAGGAAACATTAAGGTTAAAAGAGGATTATCAAAAAAAGATGATTTTGGGAAGATTTGGGGGAAATTGATAGAATATGTATATATAGAAGGTAAGGGGACCAAACCTGTAATAGAAACAACTGATTTTTGGAAATAAGTATTGTAATTGGCTGGTCGGGGGTGAAGGGTTAGCACTGGGTGATTGGATGTAATGAAGCAGGAGAATGAAATATTATAGGTATCAAGACATACATGTTCTGTACAATTGTTAATGGAAAGTGATAAGTATAAGAATGTTTAAATACCGAATATGTTAAAGCTACAATAAATAAAAAAAATTATTACGGAATTTTTTTATTATTATTATATTAGTGTTATAGTATTATTGTGATATTGTTGTTGTACGTTCATCTGGAGAGGCCCTGCTCGTGATCCTGCCTGCGTCGCAAGCACGTTTGGTGGGGACACGAGACAGGGCCTTTTCCGTGGTGGCCCCCTGTCTCTGGAACACTCTCCCCAAAGATCTTAGACAGGCCCCTACATTAGCAGTCTTCAGAAAGAACTTGAAGACCTGGCTGTTCCGATGTGCCTTTCCCCATTAGGAAATCTCCAATACTAAGTCCCAGACGCATTTTATTAGAATTAAGATTGCCACACACTGCACTTGCCCGATAATCCTTACATATCACCTGTCACATCAGCACTTTTTAATCCTGTACCCTTTATTCTGGCCCGGCCCAGTTTTATTTTGTTTGATGTATTGTTTATTGCTTGTGATTCTTGTTTAATACTGCTTTAATTGTTTTAATTTGCTTTAACTGTATTGTATGTTGTGTATTGAGGCCTTGGCCTTTGTAAGCCGCATCGAGTCCTTCGGGAGATGCTAGCGGGGTACAAATAAAGTTTAATAATAATAATAATAATAATAATAATATAATTTTATTATTACATATTAGAATATATTAGAATATAATTATTGTTATATTATTATGTTATATAATAATATATTATAATTATTATATTAGTGTTATAGTATTATTGTGACATTGTTGTATTATTATAATTTTGTTGTTATATATTAGAATATATTAGAATATTATTATTGTTATATTATTATGTTATATAATAATATATTATAATTATATTAGTCTTATAGTATTATTGTGATATTATTGTTGTTGTATTATTATAATTTTATTATTACATATTCTAGTCATATAAGAATAAAATTATAATAATAAAACAATAGCAATATCACAATAATATAATAATATAACACTACAACAACCGTATATCTATATATAATAAAAGTCAAAGTTTGTATGTGTGGGAGGACAGAGGGAGGACGTAGGGCAGAGGGAGGACGTAGGGCAGAGGAGTTTGTGCCGGCTTTCTGATTGGCCAGCCTGAAAGTTCCAAGATTCTGACTGGCTGCTGCTGTGGTGCTATTTGCATATGATCCCTGATTGGCCTGCTTCAACAGGAGCCCCTGGTGGAGAAAAGGGTTCATGACAGAAACAGGGACATGACAGAAGGAAATTTGCATATGGTCTCTGATTGGCCAGCCTCAATTCCAACATTCCGAGATGACAAAGAGAGGAAAGGAAAGGCCGGGGGCTGGGTCAGAACACTACCAATACAGACCGAAATAGGCACACAGAGCCCCCATCACCCACTCGACATCCTACTGCAGTTTGGAGGAGGATGAACCATGGATGATGGGACTTGCAGTACCATCACTCACATTCTGAGACCGCTGTTAACCTCATCCAATGACTGATCAGGACCAAACTTGGCACATAGACCTCTCATGACCCACTTTACGTCCTGGTGTGGTTTGGTTGGGGATGGACCATGGATTATGGGACTTGCGGTACCTTTGCTCAATTCTTGAGACCACTGCAACCCTCATCCAATTACCGACAAAGACCAAACTTGGCACACTGAGTCTCCATGACGCACTCTACATCCTGGTGCGGCTTGGAGGAGGATGCACCATGGACGATGGGACTTGCAATACCTGCACTCCCTTCCTGAGACCATTATAACTGCCAACAATGATGGATCAGGACCACAATTTACACAGAGAGCCCGCATAACCCACTCTACATCCTGGTGTGGTTTGGAAGAATTTGACAATGGATGATGGGACTTGCAGTCACTTCGCTCACTTCCTGAGATCACGGAGACACTCACCAATGACTGATCAAGACCAAACTTGGCACACAGCGTCCCCATGACCCACTCTACATCCTGGTGCACTTTTGAGGAGGACAGACCATGGATGATGAGACTTGAAGTACCTCCACTCCCTTCCCAAGACGGCTGCAACCCTCATCTAATGTCTGATCAAGATCAAACTTGGCACACAGAGCCCCCATGACCCACCCTACATCCCCGGTGCTGTTTGAAGGAGGACGGACGATGGATGATGGGACTTGCAGTACCTTCACTCACTTCCTGAGTCCATTGCGAGCCATATAAATAACTGATAAAGACCAACCTTGATACACAGTTCCTTTCTCAAATAACCCGGGCAGCGCCGGGTCCACAAGCTAGTCTATAATAAAGAAGAGTGTTTGTATCGGACAGAGGAAGGGCGGAAGGAATATGTGGCAGCGTTCTGATTGGCTGCCGCTGTGGTGCTATTTGCATATGGTCTCTGATTGGCCAGCTTCAATAGGAGCCCCTGGTGGAGAAGAGGGTTCATGGCAGAAACGGGGCATGACAGAAGGAAATTTGCATATGGTCTCTGATTGGCCAGCCTCAAATGCAAGATTCCGAGATGAGAAAGAGAGGAAAGGAAAGGCCGGGGGCTGGGTCAGAACACTCCCAATACAGACCGAAATAGGCACACAGAGCCCCCATCACCCACTCTACATCCTACTGCAGTTTGGAGGACTATGTACCATGGATGATGGGACTTGCAGTACCATCACTCACATTCTGAGACCGCTGTTAACCTCATCCAATGACTGGTGAGGACCAAACTTGGCACATAGACCTCTCATGACCCACTTTACGTCCTGGTGTGGTTTGGTCGGGGATGGACCCTGGATTATGGGACTTGCAGTACCTTTGCTCAATTCTTGAGACCACTGCAACCCTCATCCAATTACCGATAAAGACAAAACTTGGCACACTGAGTCTCCATGACCCACTCTACATCCTGGTGCGGCTTGGAAGAGGATGCACCATGGACGATGGGACTTGCAATACCTGCACTCCCTTCCTAAAACCATTATAACTGCCAACAATGATGGATCAGGACCACAATTTACACAGAGAGCCCGCATAAGCTACTCTACATCCTGGTGCGGTTTGGAAGAATTTGACAACGGATGATGGGACTTGCAGTCACTTCACTCACTTCCTGAGACCACTGAGACCCTTGCGAATGACTGATCAAGACCAAACTTGGCACATGGAGCTCCAATGACCCACTCTACATCCTGGAGCAGTTTGGAGGACGACAGACCATGGATGATGGGACTTCAAGTACCTCCACTACCCAAGACTGCTGCAAAACTCATCTAATGACCAATCAAGACCAAAGTTGGCACACAGAGCTCCCATGACCCACTCTACATCCTGCTGCAGTTTTGGAGAAGGGTGGGCCATGGATGATGGAACTTCCAGTACCTTCACTCACATTCTGAGACCTCTGCAAACCTCATTCAATGACGGATCAAGACCAAACTTCGCACATAGACCTCTCATTACCCACTTTACAAACTTTGGAGATGAATGATGGGACTTGCAGTACCTTTGCTCACTCCCTGAGACCACTGAGACCCTCGCCAATGACTAATCAAGACTACACTTGGCACATGGAGCTCCAATGACCCACTCTACATCCTGCTGCAGTTTGGAGGAGGACAGACCATGGATGATGGGACTTCAAGTACCTCCACTCCCTTCCGAAGATTGCTGCAACCCTCTTCTAATGACCAATCAAGACCACACTTGGCACACAGAGCCCCCATGATCCACTCTACATCCTGCTGCAGTTTGAAAGGGCATGGACTTTGGATGATGGGACTTGCATACCTTCACTCACTTACTGACACCACTGCCACCCTCATCTGATGACTGATAAAGACCAAACTTGGCACACAGAACCCCCATGACCCACTCTATATCCTGCTGCTGTTTGTAGGAGGATGGCCCATGGATGATGGGACTTCAAGTACCTTCACTCGCTTCCTGAAAATAATGCAGCCGTTATCCAAAGACCAATAAAGACCAAATTTGGCATACAGAACCGCTATTACCCACTTTCTCTAATAACCCGGGCAACGCCGGGTCCCCAAGCTAGTTTATAATATATTTTATTCTCGAAGGCTTTCATGGCTGGAATCACTAGGTTCTTGTGGGTTTTTTCGGGCTATAGGGCCATGTTCTAGAGCAGTGGTTCTCAACCTTCCTAATGCCGTGACCCCTCATGTTGTGGTGACCCCCAGCCATAACATTGCTTTTGTTGTTACTTCATAACAGGCATTTTACTACTGTTATAAATCATAATGTAACCTATATCAAGAGAGCACTGTGGACTCAAACAATGGTGGATCTGGACCAAACTTGGCACAAATGCTCAATATGCGCAAAGGTGAACACTGGTTTAGCCTGGGGAAAATAGACCTTGACTTTTGGGAGTAGTTGCTGGGATTTATAGTTCATTACTCAAACTTCCCACATGGAATCCCCATGACCATCAGAAAATACTGTGTCTGTGTTCTGATGGTCTTTGGCGACCCCTCTGACACCCCTTTGCGACCCCCTCAGGCGTCCTGACCCCCAGGTTGAGAAACACTGTTCTCAACAGGCATTTCTCCTGACGTTTCGCCTGCATCTATGGCAAGCATCCTCAGAGGTATGATATATTGTTCTGGTATATTTATTATTATTTATTTATTTACTTTACTTTTATACAGCAGTTTCTCAGCCTAACAGGCGACTCAACGTGGTTTACAACAAGGATAAAAATCAATCAACGATATACAATTTAAAACCATAAGAGCATAATATACAATATTGACACAACAATAACAACACAATACATCTCATAACTAGAGTCGTGATCCAATTTCGTCGTCCATATTTCCATTCCTGTAATCATCACATTCATTGCACTGATTAACCAAATGCCTGTTCAAACATCCAAGTTTTTAATCTTCTTCGGAACACCATTAGCGAGGGGGCTGATCTTACCTCCATGGGAAGGGCGTTCCAAAGCCGAGGGGCCACCACACAAAAGGCCCTGTCTCTCGTCCCCGCCAGCCAGACCTGTGAGGCCGGCGGGATAGAGAGCAGGGCCTCCCCAGAAGATCTTAGGGTCCTGGTGGGCTGATAGGCAGAGATACGTTCGGATAGGTTTGGGCCAGAACCGTTTACTGTTCCATTATTATAATACATTATTATTGTGATATAATTATTGTATTATTATAATTCTATTATTATATGTTATAATATATTAGAATATAATATATTCTAGTAATATAAAAATAAAATTATAATAATAAAACAGTATTAATATCACAATATAATAATAATATAACACTAATATAACACTACTACAGCAATATATTTATAATATATTGTTCTGGTAATATATTATTATTATATTACTGTTATATTATATTATTATTGTGATATAATTATTGTAGTATTATAATTTTATTATTATATTCTTATATTACTAGAACAATATGTTATATTATAATATATTGTTCTAGTAATATAAGAATATAATAAAACAATATTAATATCACAATAATAATATAATACTAATATAACTCATATAATAATAATATATTACTAGAATAATATATTATAATATATTCTAGTAATATAAGAATATAAGAATAAAATAATGATCAAACAATATTAATATAACAATAATATAATATAGTAATATAATAGTAATATAATAATAATATATTACTAGAACAATATATTATAATTATATTAGTGTTATATTATTATTGTGATATCAGGAGCAAACCAAATATAATATAATGTTCTAGTAATATATTATATTACTGTTATATTATTATAGTATATTATTATTGTGATATTATTGTTGTATTATTATAATTTTATTATTATATTCTTATATTACTAGAACAGTATGTTATATTATAATATATTGTTCCAGTAATATAAGAATATAATAATAAAACAATAATAATATAACACTAATATAATAATAATATATTACTGTTATATTATATTACATTTTTATTGTTGTATTATAATTTTATTATTATATTCTTATATTACTAGAACAATATGTTATATTGTTTTAGTAATGTATTATTATTATTGTATTAGTATTATATTATTATTGTGATATTATTATTGTATTAATATAATTGTATTATATTCTTATCTTACTAGAACAATATATTATAATATATTGTTCTAGTAATGTATTATTATTATATTAGTGTTATATTATAATATTCTTATTGTGATATTATTGTTGTATTATTATAATTTTATTATTATATTATTGTATTACTAGAACAATATGTTATATTATATTGTTCTAGTAAAATAATAATAATAATAATTATTATTATTATTATATAATGCAAACTTTATAAGCAACCTATTTGTAATAATAATAATAAGCAACTTGTTTGCAGTAGTAGTAGTAATCATAATAATATAATTATAAGCAACCTATTTGAAATAATAATAACAATAACATTTGTAAGGGGCCTATTTGTAAGAAGAAGAATTTAATTATAAGCAACCTATTTGTAATAATAATAAAAACAATAACAGTACAGTTGTAAACAATCTATTTCTAATACAAATAATATAATTATAAGCAACCTATTTGTAGTAATATCAATATAACTGTAAGAAAGTTATTGGTAATAATAACAATATAAACAATCAATATCTAATAATAATAAAATTATAAGCAACTATTTGTAACAACAATAACAACAACAATAATAAGATAAGTATTTATTTATTTTATTTATATCTTTTATTGCTTGCATCTTAATATTAAAATAGGGTTATTCAAATCTCTTAACAAGCCCAAATATGTGCTTTGAAGGCACAGACTTCAAAGGTCTGAAATAGCTTATCCAGGAGTTAAGGAATAGTTATACAAAGTATATTGTATAGCATTTTAAAATGTTTTTTGTTTCTTTTTCCAGAGGTTGAGAGCTGCTGTTCATTATGCAGTCGGTTGTCTCTGCGAAGAAGTGGGTGAAGACAAAGAAACCGAGTTCAGTAAACAAGCCGTTGCATGTATTTCTGAGATCACCTTCAGGCAGTGTGGTACGGTGTATATTTTATGCGTATCTATATTTGTCTGT
Source organism: Anolis sagrei (assembly GCF_037176765.1). Classification (NCBI taxonomy): domain Eukaryota; kingdom Metazoa; phylum Chordata; class Lepidosauria; order Squamata; family Anolidae; genus Anolis; species Anolis sagrei. The sequence goes on from NC_090033.1 coordinate 6,196,731, forward strand.
AGGAGCTAATCAGTGCTTTTTCAAAAATAGAACCAGAATTAGCGACATATAGAAATGACTTAATGACTCATTTTGATTTTCCTCGCACTGGGGGAGAACACAAGACAAGGGCTGAAACAACATTTCAAGTTCTAGTAAACCATGCTGTCTTGCTTTCAGCTTCTTTTTTTATTTGGGCTTCGTTTGTTTCTATTACTAATTATTTGTGAGCTTTGAATATAGCATAGTAAAGTATGGATGGTGATATAAGTTAGCTCAGAAATCAGAGTAAACCAGGCCTAGCCAGAAAGCGCAGCTTTTTGCTTCAGCTTGAAAGTTGTTTTACTTTAGCACCAATCTAAAAATTGGGTGGGGGAAAAAATTGAGAAATCTTTTCCTTTCTTTTTCAGAAAATTTTGCAAAAGACCTTGAAATGTTTGCTAAGTGAGTACTATAGAAAATAACAGCTATAATTGTATAATTAATGTTATTGTTTTAATCTATTGTGTTTTTATGGTTTTATATTGTTGTTATCTTGTGTTAGGGCGGCGTAGAAATGTTGTAAATAAAATAAAATAAATATCGTATATACTCGAGTATAAGCCGACCTGAATATAAACCGAGGCACCTAATTTTACCACCAAAAAATGGGAAAACTTATTGACTTGAGTATAAGTCGAGGGGGGGAAATGCAGCATATACAAAATAAATATGGATACCAATAAAATTACATTAATTTAGGAAACAGTAGGTTAAATGTTTTTCAATGTTTACATAAGACTGTAATTTAAAATACGACCAACCAACTTTGATTAAACCATTATTCTAACCTTTTTCAGTGTCAATGTGCTTACGTATCCTTCCAATAATAATAAAGTAAAGTAATAAATGTAATAACATCAATAATAAAATAAAATAATAAATGTAATAATAATAATAATAATAGAGTAAAATAAATGTAATAAAATAATAATAGAGTAAAATAATGCAAATGTAATAATGCCAATAATAGAGTAAAATAATAAATGTAATAAAAACAATAGTAATAACAGAGTGAAATAATAAATATCTTTGGCTCGAGTATAAGCCGAGGGCAGCTTTTTCAGCCTAAAAAAAGGTCTGAAAAACTAGGCTTATACTCGAGTATATACAGTAAATAAATATAGAAACATGCAATACTTAAACAGGTTGATGCCTTGTATCTTTGTCTAGCACACTTTTTCTCAACCTGGGGGTCACGAGGGAGTTTCGGGGGGGGGGGTCACCGAAGACCATCAGAAAACATATTTCTGATGGCCTTAGAAACCCCTTTGGTGGAGAAGTCTAAAGATCTCTCCGCCTGTCCTTTTCTTCCTTTTTGGGAACAGAGGGGCAATCCTCCCACCAAAAACCCTCCTCTGCTGTGATTGTCCGGCCTCTCAGCCAAGGGGAGGGCTGTTTCTGAGACTCCAAGTGGGGAGGGGAGAGCAGCCATGCTTGGTCCATGGCAGAGTGGTGCACATGTGTGGGCGAGGGAGAGCGTGTGAGGCTGGAGGGAGGCTTGTGCCAGCAATTCCCTTCAAGGCATGGGGGTTCTGTGTGGGAAGTTTGGTCCAATTGGTGGGGTTCAGAATGCACTTTGATTATAGGTGAACTAAAAGTCCCAGCAACTACAACTCCCAAATGTGAAGTTCTATTTTCCCCAATCTCCGCTGATGTTCACATTTGGGCATATTGAGTATCTGTGCCAAGTTTGGTGCAGATCCATTATGGTTTAGGTAGGTGAACTACAACTCCAAAACTCAAGGTCAATGCCCACTAAATCTTTCCAGTATTTTCTGTTTAGCAACTACAACTCCCAAATTTCAAGCTCTATTTTCTCCTATCTCCACCAATGTTCACATTTGGGCATATTGAGTATCTGTGCCAAGTTTGGTCCAGATCCATCCTTGTTTGAGTCCACAGTGCTTTTTGGCCTAGTGAATGAAAATGCATCCTTCATATTATATAGTTACATTACGATTCACAACAGGAGCAAAGTTACAGTTAGGAAGTAGCAACAAAAATAATGTTATGGATGGGGGTCATCCCAACATGAGGAACTGTATTAAGGGGTTTCGTCATTGGGAAGGTTGAGAAACACTGACCTTCTGAGAGCTTCTGTTCAACCATTTCAAAGCTCCCTGCTTGAGCAGTGATGGCATGATCGTCAGCATAGATGAAACTCTTAGTCACTTCTAGCATTTGTAGGGGTCACCACAACATCAGGAACTGTATTAAGGTGTCTCGGCATTAGGAAGGTTGAGAAACACTGAGCTAGATCTTCGGAGAGCTTCTGTTCAACCATTTCAAAGCTCCCTACTTGATCGTCAGCATAGATGAAACTCTTCGTCACTTCTGACATTTGTAGGAGTCACCACAACATCAGGAACTGTATTAAAGGGAGGTTGAGAAACACTGACCTAGAGCTTTGGAGAGTTGTTCAACCACTTCAAAGCTTCCTGCTTGAGCAGTGATGGCACGATCGTCAGCATAGATAAAACTCTTTGTCATTTCTGGCATTTGTAGGGGTGACCACAACATGAGGAACTGTATTCAGGGGTCGCGGCATTAGGAAGGTTGAGAAACACAGACCTAGCAGGAAGCTAGCATAAAAGTATATGAGGAAACTAAGATATATTTTAGAAGGTATTTGCCTTCTGGGAAGGCCTGAGAGTTGTATTATTTTCTAGTCTGAATGCAAGTTATTTATTCAAACCCGAAAGTTGTCTTCCTTCGGAGGTGAAGACTCTCCCTTTCTTTTGCGACTTGGCTGAATCAGTAGCCGAAGAATGGCTTGAATGTTCCCTAAATGCGAAAAGCTCTCACGAACCCGGGATGCTTTGGCGAGGCTGTTCTTTCCTATTGAACTTCCAGAACGTCTGTGAAGCACCAAAATTGTACATACACAACTTGGACAAAAGGGAAATCTCCTTGGGGATAATGGAGCCTTTGTGTGGAGTCCTGCCTCCCTTGAGCAGTCGGGTGGGCGGATGGTGTGACGCCGAGCGTAATTGCATGCAGGTGTATGCCTAACACACAGCACACAACAGTTGGAAGGCCCCTTGAAAAGCAGGCGAGTAGGTGGTTTGTTTGCAGCCTTTTCGAAGTGTGTGGTGTCTTTTCACACATCTTGCCACTTAGGCTTGCAGTGCAACATAATTGATACTGTTGTTATTTCACTTCCTGAGGCTGGAAACTTTTTGCTACTTGCCTTCTTGTATCTCACTATGTCTGAATCACTGATTTGGGTTTCTTTTCTATGGTTAGGAAGACATCTGTCACTCATAAGACAATCTAGTCCAGGGCTTCTCCACCTTCCTAATGCCATGACCCCTTAATGCAGTTCCTGATGTCGTGGTGACCCCCCAACCATCACAGTATTTGCATTGCTAATTCGTAACTAATTTTGCTACTGTTAGGAATCATTATTATTATTATTATTATTATTAACTTTATTTGTACCCCGCTAGCATCTCCCGAAGGACTCGATGCGGCTTACAAAGGCCAAGGCCTCAAAACACAACATAACACAAAACCTAAAGCAAATTAAAAACAATTAAAGCATTATTAAAACAACAAGCAATAAACAATACACCAAGACACAATAAAACTGGGCCGGGCCAGAGTAAATATCTGATAGGTAAACATAAAGGTTTCCCCCCGACATTAAGCCCAGTCGTGTCCGACTCTGGGGTGTGGTGCTCGTCTCCAATTCTAAGCCAAAGTGCCGGCATTGACCGTAGACACTTCCACGGTCATGTGGCCAGCATGACTGCATGGAGCACCATTACCTTCCCGCTGGAGCGATATTGATCTACTTACATTTGCATGTTTTCGAACCGCTAGGTTGGCAGAAGCTGGGGCTGACAGCGGAAGCTCATGCTGTTCCCCGGATTCGAACCTGCAACCTTTCGGTCAACAAGCTCAGCAGCTCAGCGTTTTAACCCACTGTGCCGCAGGATGTATTTTCATTCACTGGACCAAATTTGGTGCAAATACCCGATATACCCAAATCTGAACACTTTTGTCATTTGGGAATTGTAGTTCCTGGAATTTATAGTTCAGCTACAGTCAAAGGGCATTCTGAGCTCCACCAATAATGGAATTCAACCAAACTTGGTACACAAAACTCCCATGAAAATACTGGAAGGGTTTGGTGGGCATTGACCTTGAGTTTTGGAGTTATAGTTCACCTACATCCAGAGAGTACTGTGGACTCAAACAATGATGGATCTGGACCAAACAATATGCCCAAATGTGAACACTGCTGGAGTTTGGGGGAGCTAGAGCTTGACATTTGGGAGTTGTAGTTGCTGGGATTTATAGTTCAGCTACAGTCAAAGGGCATTCTGAACTTCACCAACGATGGAATTGAACCAAACTTGGCACACAAAATTCCCATGACTGAGAGAAAATACTGGAAGGGTTTGGTGGGCATTGACCTTGATGTTTGGAGTTGTAGTTCACCTACATCCAGAGAGCACTATGAACTCAAAGATGGATCTGGACCAAACTTGACATGAATGCACAATATGCCCAAATATGAACACTGGTGGAGTTTGGAGAAAATAGACATTGACATTTGAGAGTTGTAGTTGCTGGGATTTATCATTCGACCTACAATCAAAGAGCATTCTGAACCCCACCAACGATAGAATTATGTTGATGAATTGGTTGACACATTCATTGAAAAAATAGAGCAGAATGTGCTGCAGGATGTTTTTCAAAGACAAAATTTTTGCAATTTAATACATTTTTTGTATGTTTTTGTGAAAGCGCCAATTTCATTGCAAAACGTCTTGAATTTTGATCACTTTTCCTGTTGCTTCTTCTCAAAGGCACGCAAAACGGACTACGATTAATGTTGAAGATGTGAAGCTTTTGGCCAGAAGAAGCAGGCCATTGGTGAGATGCAAACTTTGGCTTTTTTGGAAGGGTGCAGGAGCATCTTAGTATTAGTACCAATGAGACTAGCTAGACCAGGCATGGGCAAACTTTGGCCCTCCAGGTGTTTTGGACTGCAACTCCCACAATTCCTAACAGCCTATCGGCTGTTAGGAATTGTGGGAGTTGCAGCCCAAAACACCTGGAGGGCCCAAGTTCGCTCAGGCCTAATTTAGTTGATAAATGGTGTTATTTTTAGCATTTTAGCCTCTTTTGAAGTGTTGTTATTATATTATTATTATGTCATATTATTATAATTATTATATTACTATATTATCATTATTGTATATTATTATTTTATTATTGTATTCTCATATTACTAGAACAATATATTATACTAAGCAAGTTCCGCCAGACATCGCAGTTTTTTTTATCAAACCCAGAACTTCAAATATTGCATGTTTCTCCTAATTTTAGCCTCTGTTCAAGTCTGTTCTTCCTCCTGCGAAATCGCTATCTATTTTGGAAAGGCTACGGGTGCCACTGGGTTATCCGCCCTTGAACTAACAGCTGCAAGTGCCGCTTAATTGAACATGGAACATCTTTTTTGGAGACATTTGTGCTTGTCTAAACTCCAAACTCACAGCTGTGCTAGTTAATAACCCCTTCTTTATACTGGGATGGCTGTGAGCACCGTTACAATTGAGAAGTTTGGGGGAAGTAAATGCCATTCAAGTGAAAGGCCTGGAGCCTACACTTGAATCTGTGTTGTAGGATCAATAATTGGTCTGCTCACAAGTAATGCATGATTGGAACAAGCAAAAAACCCAACAACTTTATAATATGAACGTGGTATATGTTTAGCCCAAAATGAATTGATGAGTGGATTTATTTATTTATTTGTATCTCGCTTTATCTCTCAAAGTGGCTCACAATTAAAAATGTTACAATACAACTCAAAATACACAAATATACAGTAATAAAACAGTATTATCATTATGTATTATTAGAAATTATCAGTAGTATTATAATTACCTCTAGGTAAGTCTGTCAGTGTGGTTAGAGGAGGTTTGAGCAAACCCAGGCCTGTGGGCCGGATGCGGCCCCTTGCTTTCTTTTTTCAGGCCCTCCTCTCTCTCACTATCCCATCCCTCATTCTTTCCTCCCTCCTTTCTTCCCTTCCACGCTTTTGTCCTTCCTTCCTTCACTCTTTCCTTCCCTCTCTACCTCTTTCTCCTTCCTCCCTGCCTTCCTCTCTCTCTTCCTCCATTCCCATCCATCCTTCTTCCTTCCCTCCCTTCCTTCCATCCACTCTTCTTTTCTTTCTTTCCTTCCTTCCTTCCTTCCATTCATCCGTCCATCCTTCCTTCTCTTCTTCCCTCCCCGCTTCCTTCCATCCATCCATCCTTCTTTTCTTCCTTCCATTCATCCATCCATCCTTCCTTCTCTTCTTCCCTCCCTGCTTCCTTCCATCCATCCATCCATCCATCCTTCTCTTCTCCCTTCCCTTCCTTCCATCCATCCTTCTTTTCTTCCCTTCCTTACTTCCATTCATCCATCCATCCTTCCTTCATTTCTTCCCTCCCCGCTTCCTTCCATCCATCCATCCTTCTTTTCTTTCTTCCATTCATCCGTCCATCCTTCTCTTCTTCCCTCCCTGCTTCCATCCATCCTTCCTTCTCTTCTTCCCTCCCTCTCATGCATCCTTCCTTCTCTTCTTCCCTCCCTCCCTCCCATCCATCCATCGTTTTTTCCCATTCCCTTCCTTCCATTCATTCATGGAATGAGAACCCCCTCCGTCCCATCCCACTCCGACCTGACATGTGACCCCAAAGTTAGAAATTTTGTCTAATCCTGGTTAGAGAAACATAGAGTTCTCCATATATTGGACTGTCACTCTTATACCTGTACTGGCTACCAGTGATGGGACTTCCTATTCATATCCAGCTGAAAAGCTATACATTTCCTATGTATAGGATAGCATAAACTCTTTTTGGTTGATGCATGCATGGTTATAATGACTGAGCAACTTGTGACTCTTTAGATTGCAATTCCCATCAGTCCTAGCTGGCCTAGTTAATGGCTTAGGGATGATGGTAACTGAACTTCAACCATAAGTGGAAGTTATATGTCGTTTGCCATCATTATTCCCTGATCGGATTCCCTTGTTCTTTCTTAATGCTTTAACAAAGAGCAATAAAAAAGCAACCAACAGATGACAGAAGATCAATTGGAAATGGAAGAGAATATGTTGCCAGACCTAATAAAATAAGAATTAACTTTGGAAGGAAAAAAAATTAAAACCCAATTATAAGAGCAATTAACTTCTGAATGGCATTAAGCAGAGAAATCTTGTAGCAAACGATTGCAAGTATTCTTATGCAGATGGAAACTGAAGACACACATATAAGTAGGCTAATAACAAATTGCTCTAAAATTGTCAGTGATCGATAAACACAAAACAAATGATATTTTATTGGTTTTGTAGTGTGTGGGCTTGGCTTATGTATGGCAGGTTCCTTCCTTGGAAGCTTTTAAACAGGCTTGATGGTCGTCTGTTGGGGGTGATTTGATTGTGCTTTTCCTGCATGGCCGGGGTATGAACTAGATGGGCCATGTGGTCTCTTCCAACTCTAATAATAGTCTATGATTCTGTGAACTCTCCATAAGCATTTAGACATGAAAATAATAATAATAATAATAGATAAAGGTTTTTCCCTGACATTAAATCTAGTCAGTTTTATATTAAAATATTTAAAATATTGTTATATATATATATATATATATATATATATATATATATATATATAAAATTAATATCACTAGCCATCCCCTGCCACGCGTTGCTGTGGCCCTGTCTGTGTATATGTGTTTTTGAGTGTATATATGTGTATATGTGTGTGTATATAGTTGTGTATATATGTGTGTTTGCATATATATGTGGTTTTGAGCATGCGTTGTAATGTAATTTTTGTTTTTTGGCTTTTTAAGTCTCTTATGCTGTGTTTTTCGGTGTTTTTTATGAGTGATGGTCACTTGTTGGCCTGATGGGTGTCTTGTGTCCAAATTTGGTGTCAATTCGTCCATTGGTTTTTGAGTTATGTCAATCCCACAAACGAACATTACATTTTTATTTATATAGATACAAAATTATCTATATTATATTATATATATCATAAGTAAAGATAAAGGTTTGCCCTTGACATTAAGTCTAGTCGAGACCGACTCTGGGGGTTGGTGCTCATCTCCATTTCTAAGCCAAAGAGCCAGCATTGTCCATGGACACCTCCAAGGTCATGTGGCCAGCATGACTGCATGGCGCGCCGTTATGTTCCCACCAAGGCAGTACCTATTGATCTACACACATTTGCATCTTTTCGAACTGCTAGGTTCGCAGAAGCTGGGGTTAACAGTGGGAGCTTACTCCTGCTCACCGGATTTGAACCAGTGACCTTTCGGTCAGCAAGTTCAGCAGATCAGCGGTTTAACCCACTGCACCCAATAATCATAATTATAATAGTATTTATTACCTGCCTCTCTTCATGGCTTGAGGCGAGTCACAGCACAGTCAAAACACAAAATTGCAAAAATTATACGAACACATATACTAAAATGTATTTCTATAAATGACATACACTCCTAATGGCATTAACTCGTTAATCTTTGGGGCCACTCCTATGTTTTTAAAAGGCATGTCACAAGTTCTAGGTGCCACCAAATTGCAGAATGGGACACCACAGACTTGCTTGCCTTTAGAATCATAATAAACTATTTTTCACTAAGTCAGAGGGCTTAATTCCAACGCCATCCTGCTACTAGTTATGTCACTACAGGTGGAAGTATCGCCTGACTATAGTCAGTAGATTTAGAACAGATTTCTTCACACGCTCACTGGACTGTGCCAAAGCAAGACTTGCCTACAGGCCGTACCACCGAGAGCCTTTTGGATTTGTCATCACTTGTGTATCACAAATGACTCACGCAGGAAGCGGGCAATTTTGGTGGGTGTGGGGGGCCCAAAGAAGTTTATTTCTGGTGTTAGAAATGGGTGTGTTTTGATGTCAAGTGTCAAACTATGGCTTTGAAAACCAGGGTTCGGTTCCCCACTTGGCCGTGAAACCCAGTGGGAGACTGTGATTAAGTCACATACTCTCAGCCCCATTCAGCTCACAATAGCCTTAGAGCAGCTATGGCAAACTTCACGACTCTGGGTACGTCGGACTTCAACTTCCACAATTCCTAACAGCCTAGGAATTTTGGAAGTCCAAAACACCTGGAGGGTTGAAATTTGCCTATGCCTGCTTTAGAGTATCTAGGTGTGATTGTCTGCTACAGATATGGGCAAACCCAGGCCCGCGGGCCAAATGCAGCCCCTGGGACTCTTCTCAGGCCTTCCTCTCTCACACCATCCCCATTCTCTCTTCTTTCCTTCTCTCTTTCCTTCCTCCTGTCCTCCCTCCCTTCCTTACCTCCCTCTTTCTCCTTCCATACTTCCCTTCCACCCTTTCATCCCTTTCTCCTTCCTTCTCTCTTCCCCCCCTCCCTCCATTCCCTTCCTTCCTTTCTTCTCTTCCTTCTTTTTCTTTCCTTCCTCCTTCCCTCACTTCTTTTCTTACCTCCCTCTTTCTCCTTCCATCCTTTCTTTCCTTCCATCCATCCATCCTTCTCTCTTTCCTTCCCTCGCTCCCTCTTTCTCCTTTCTTTCTTCTTTCCTCCCTCCCTCCTTACCTCTCTCCCTCTTTTTTCTTCTTTCTTGAGTCTTTCCTTCCTTCTTCCCTCCCTCCCTTCTCTTTTCTTCCTCCCTCCCACCCTTCCTTACCTCTCTCTTTCTCCCTCTCTCCTTCCTTCCCTCTTTCCCTCCTCCCTCCCTCTATTACCTCCCACCCTTCCTTCCATTCTTTCCTTCCTCCCTTCTTCCCTCCTCCCTCTTTTTCCTTCCTTCTTTCTTGTGTCTTTCCTTCCTTCTCCCTTCCCTCCCTTCTCTTTTCTTCCTCCTTCCCTCCCACCCTTCCTTACCTCCCTCCCTCACTCCCTTTCTTCCTTACCTCCCTCTTTCTCCCTCCTTCCTTCCAGCCTTTCATCCTTCCTTCCCTCTTTCCTCCTCCTTCCCTCTCCCTCCTTCCTTCTCTCTTTCTTCCCTCCATTCTCTTCCACCCCATCCTTTCTTTAATCCTTCTCTTCCTTCCTTCCCTCCTTCCCTTTTGTCTTTCCTTCATTCTCCCTTCCCTCCCTCCCTTCTTTCCTTCCTTCCTTCTTTCCTCTTTCCTCCTGCGGGATGTTTAGCTGGGAGAAGACATGGAAGGAAGGAAAGAAGGAATGGAAGGAGGAAAGAAAGAGAGAAGGAAGGAAGGACTAAAGGGAGGAAGGGAAGGATGGCTGGAAGGAGAAAGAGTGAGAGAGGGCAGGAATTGTGGAATTGTGGGAGTTGAAGCCCAAAACACCCGAAGGGCCAAAGTTGCCCATGCCTGCCTGAAGGTTACCATCTGTTTCCGAATTGCCTGCCTGGGCCATCCTCTCCTCCATAGATGGCTGATACAACTCTCTCTTATTTCTAGCTGAGGCACATCAGCCAGAAGAGTGAAGAGCTTGCTTTGAATAATCTGGAACAAAAAGAGAAAAAGAAGAAGAAAGCTGCTTCGAAGAAAGGGAGAAGAACCTCTGAGGAGCAAGTGGCGGCGGACAGTGAGAATTCCAACATGGCCTGATCGGTCTTGTCTAATTTTCAGTGGGGTTGTGGTGCGACCACGGGAAGCCTGTTGGTTGGCTTTAAGAAAGCATAGTGCAATTCACTCTTGGTTTAGTTTCTTCTCAACGAATGCTTTGAGCAAACTGTACATAATTGTTTATAAACCTGTAGGAATCTTTATTGGGCCTTATTAAAGACCCCAACATCATAATACAATGGCTTAACTGAACCTTAGTAAGTAAACATGCATAAAATCTAGCCGTTTGCAGGACATTTCTAGTTTCCTCTCAGATGGGAATCTACTGATGATGGAAAAAACTCACTTATACTTCTAGTAGAGAGCATTTTCTTACCAGTCCTGTAAGAAATGGAAGGAAACGGCAATGTTTTGTGTTTGTTTCCTTATCGGATGTAAGTTGCAACGTTCTGTTTTGTCCTACATACAGTTCTGTTTATTTATTGCGCTTTCTATAAACGTCCTTGTTATTCTGGTCTTTAACTGTTTCATCTTTGTTTTGGGGATGCAGCCCATTGGGCTCTTTTCTCAGGCTCTTCTCTCTCTCACCATCCTATGCTTCTCTCTTTCCTTCCTCCCTCTCTCTCCTTCCCATCCACCCTTTCATCCTTCCTTCCTCTCTTTTCTTCCTCCTTCCCTCCCTCCTGGCCTTCTTTACCATCATCTTTCTCCCTCCTTCCTTCCCTTCCACCATTTTGTCCGTCCTTCCTTCCCTCTATTCCTCTTTCTCCTTCCTTCCTTCCTTCCTTCCTTCCTTCCTTCCTTTTGGTCTTTTTTTCGTTCTCTCTTTCCTTCCTCCCCTCCCTCTTTCTCCCTTCCACCATTCGCTTCAACCTTTTGTCCTTTCTTTGTTCCTCCTTCCCTTCCTTCCATCCTTTTCTTCCATTCTTTTGTACTTCCCTCCCTTTTGTCTTTCCTTCCTCTCCCCCTCCCCCTCTTTCTCCTTAGGTCCTTCCCTCCCTCCCTTTCAACCTTCCTTCCCTTTTGTCTTTCCTTCCTTCTCCCTTTCCTTCTTCCTTCCTCCCTTCCTCCCTCTTTCTCCTTTCATCCTTCCCTTTCTCCGTTTGATCATTCCTCCCTTCCTTCCTTCCTTCCTTCCTTCCTTCCTCCCTCCCTCCCTCCCTTCCTTCCACCCTTTTGACCTTCCTTCCCTTTTGTCTTTCCTTCCTTCTATCTTTCCTTCCTCCCTTCCTCCCTCTTTCTCCTTCCATCCTTCTCTTCCTCCCTTTCATCCTTCCTTCCTTCTCTTTCCTTCCTCCCTTCCCTCGCTTTTTCTCCTGCCATCCTTCCCTTCCACTCTTTTGTCCTTCCTTCATTCCTTCCCTCGCTCCCTCTTTCTCCTTCCTTCCATTCCCTTTGTCTTCCCTTCCTTCTCTCTTTCCTTTATCCTTCCTTCCTTCCACACCTTTCTTCTTCCCTTTTGTCCTTTCTTCCTTCCTTCCTTCCTTCCTTCCTTTTTCCTCCCGTTCTCCCTCTATCTCCTTCTTTTCCTTTTGTCTTTCCTTCCTTCTCTCATTGCTTTATCCTTCCCTTCCAGCCTTTTATCCTTCTCTTCTGTCTTTCCTTCCTTCTTGCTTCCTTCCCTCCTGCCCTCTTGCAGTCTTTTTCCTTTAGCCTTCCCTTCTTCACTTTCATCCTTCCTTCCTCCCTTTTGACCTTCCTTCCTTTTCACCTTTTCTTCCTTCTCTCTTTCCTTCCTCCTCCCTCCCTCCCTCCCCTCCTCTTCTTTCTCCTTCCATCCTTCCCTTTCATCCTCCCTCCCTTCCTTCCACCCTTTCGACCTTCCTTCCCTTTTGTCTTTCCTTCTCTCTCTCTTTTTACTTCCTCCTTCCCTTCCTTCCTTCCATCCATCACTGGGCAGCCAGTCTTAGCAGGGAGTGCTAGCATGCGGACCCTAAGTTAGAAAGTTTGCCCACGCCTGGTGTAGATGGTTGAGGCCCTGCCTTTTTGCATTTCTCTTTGCCATAAGAAAATTTTAAATTCTGGTGGTTTGAGAGGACATGAGCTTCTGCCTTACTTCTTCTGACACATTAGTTTTCAGTATCTATTCGAAATAAAAATGCGCTGCAACAATGCCCCGCATTGTTGCAAGAAGCACTTTTGTTTACAATTAGGCCATTAAGCTCGAATATATTCTTTTCTCAGTCACTGGAATCGTTTCAGATTGAATTGCCCTTGGGGATATAGTTAGAACTCTTTTATGAAGTTTGAAAACGATTTGTAAAAAAAAAATCCTGAACTTATTTCCGATGTAGGAAATGTGTCCACAGAAGCAACACTTGTCTATCTTGAGGCCCTGGCGGCTGCAAATTCTGTCGGGCAAAACCTCGCATCATGAATCATCTGTTGCAAAAAAAAATCACCCTGTTTTGTACTCAAAGCGGGCAGATCATTACTGGGAATAATGGCGAGGAAATGAGGTTTTGGAGGGCCTTTGTTTTGTGTTTTTGCTGTGGCACATGAAAAGCCACATGCGACTTAAATTAACAGTAAATGTACTTTAATGGCATCGGCACCCAGAGGCTCTAATTAAGGGTTAAAGCCACAGGAGGAGCACAATTTGGGGGCTTAATTGCGGCCTTGTTCGTGCGTCATTGCTTAAGTTTGGAAAGTGGTGGTGATGGGGGAGAATAGAGTGGTAGTGGTGACATGAAAGAGGAGGGGGGATCCTTTGGGGGGGGGGAAGTACAAAATATAATTGGCAAGCAGGTGTAGCTTGTGGCAGAGTCCAACCAGATGGCAATCCTTGTGCATCCTCCTCCGTCCGCTCCCTTCCTCCTGGCGCTCCTCTCCTTCTCCGGGCGCATGGGGGCCGCACCAGCTGCCGTGCTTCCGATCCCAGAGGGTCCTGTTTGGAAACACAGCGAGGTAAGTCAATATTTATATATATTAAAAAGGATAATAAGAATTGTTATTATTATTATTATTATTATTATTATTATTTTCCAAAGGGGTATCTGTTAGTCTGCAGCAGCAAAAACGTTAAATAATAATAATAATAATAATAATCCAGCATATAGATCTCGTTTGCTGTGACATACTGTGCTTTTGTGTCAATAATAATAATAATCCTGATCATCATTATCCAAAGGGCTATCTGTTAGTCTAAAGCAGCAAAAAAATTAAACAATAATAATAATTATAATCGTTATTATCATTATCCAAAGGGGTATCTGTCTACAGCAGGAAAAATGTTAAATAATAATAATAATAATAATCCTTATCATCATTATCCAAAGGGGTATCTGTTAGTCTACAGCGGCAAAAAATTGAAAAGTATTATTATTGTTATTATTTTATTGTTGTTATTCTTTTCCAAAGGAGTATTTGTCTACAGCAGCAAAAACATTAAAAGTGTTGTTATTATTACTATTATTATTATTTTCCAAAGGTGTATCAGTCTACAGCAGGAAAAATGTTAAATAATAATAATTACTACTACTATTATTTCCAAAGGGGTCTCTGAGGATGCTTGCCATAGATGCAGGCGAAACGTCGGGAGAAATGCCTCTAGAACATGGCCATATAGCCCGAAAAAACCCATAAGAACTGAGTGATTCCATGAAAGCCTTCGACAATACATTGAATCATTATTATTGTTATTATTATTATTATTACTATTATTGTAGATGGCCAATTTTCTCACACCAGAAGTGACTTGCAATTTCTCAAGTTGCTCCTGATACAGAAAATAGTAATTATTATTATTATTATTATTATTATTATCATCATCCAAAGGGGTATCTGTGTTAGTTTACAGCAGCAAAAACATTAAAATAATAATAATAATAATAATAATAATAATAATAGAGTATTGTTAGGTTCGAAAGGAGCCGCAAAAACTTTACAGAATTATCATCATCATGATCATGGGCTTCAAGGAGATTGCAGGAAACTGGCTCTCTGAGGACCTCACTACCTCTGAGGATGCTTGCCATAGATGCAGGCGAAACGTCAGGAGAGAATGCCTCTAGAACATGGCCATATAGCCCGAAAAAACCCACAACAACCCAGTGATTCCAGCCATGAAAGCCTTTGACAATACAAAAATATTTAATTTGGGCAGATATGAAATAGTGACATGCTTTAGAAGGTTTTTTTTTTAAAAAAGGATTGTTTTGATTCTGGTTATTCAAAAGACTATTAAAGCATATTTTCTATTTTAATCTGCAGCACAGTCCAATGCCCGTTTACCCTCAAATAGGTACCACTGTTTTCAATGGGGCTGCTTCTCAGGTAAGTGGGTACATTAGTTTAATGTTATGCCTCTTCGTGATTCCAAAAGGTTTTTTTTAAAAAAAATGTTGCACTATTTGTATATGTATGTGGGGCAATCCTTTGTTGGGAGGTGTTAGCTGGCCCTGATTGTTTCCTGGCTTGAATTGATTCTTGTCAAACTACAGACATATGGACAATTTCAACAGGAAACCATGAAAACGAACAAAATCTGGCTACTGGTATTTAAAAAACTATAAAATAAGGGCAGTAAAGAAAGAGCAATACTCAGAAAACAGGGGAATTCCAGACAAGACTCAATCAGAGCCAGCTAATCACCTCTCAACAAAGGATTCCCCCAGGCACTAACAATATTAAAAAACACCAGAATTGAGACAGTAAATAAAGAACACCACTCTGAAAAAAGAGAACCCCAGACAGGAAATATTCAGGGTCAGCTAACACCTCCCAACAAAGGATCCCCCCAAGCAGGAAGCAGCCAGGCTTTGAAGCTGCAAGTCTTTTCGGTGCTAATCAAGGTGGCCAATTGCAACATTCATCCTTGCCTCAAACAGGCAAGAGTTCTGTCTCCCACCCTGGACATCATTCCACAGATATATAAACCTCACTATCTGGAGAATTCCAGACAAGAATCAATCCGGGCCAACTAACACCCCCAAACAAAGGATTTCCCTCCAGGCAGGAAGCAGCCAGGCTTTGAAGCTGCAAGGCCATTTGTGTGGCCAATTGCAACATTGTCTCAAGCAGAAAAGAGTTCTTCCTCCCACCCTGGGCTTTATAGCTCCATTCCGTTTGATAAAATATATTGAAAAGCCTTGGCGCATGGACGCCTTTCAAGAACAATTCCACTCTTCTCCATTTAGTTCAAACGCACTCATTAAAAATGATGACAAAGGCAAGGCGATCAGCTAAAAAACCATCAGGCTGCCATGCCGCACTTCATGTAATAATTTGGAAGAAAAATATATTTTTAATGGAGGATTTTATGTACTGGTTCTTGGATCTTTTTCAAGAGAGAGTACGGTAAATCAGCCGCTCAAGAGTCGAGAAACTCTGAAAACGACTCCTTTTAACGACCCTTTTGAAAATCCATAACGGCATTCAATTATATTGATAAATGAGCAGCTTTGGCGTGTGTTTTTTTTAAAATGCTGCTACATATACAATGGAGGTCCAAGGACAAGTTCTTCAATAACGATTTAGAGTGAGTTCTCAGAACTCACTCCAATTCATACTTTCTATAGCTGAATTTATTTAGCCTCAAAACAATACTCGTAATCATTTCTGCATCAGGTTGCTGTGTGTTTTCCAGGCTGTCTGGCCTTGTTCGGAAGCATTCTCTCCTGATGTTTCGCCCACATCTATGGCAGGCATCCTCAGAGGCTGTGAGGTCTGTTGGAAACTAGGAAAAATGGGGTTTATATATCTGTAGAGTAATGTCTATTACTATTACTAATGGAGTAATCTTCCTGGTCTCTCTAGCACCAACCACTGCTCTGAGATCAGAGTGAAGAGAGGGGCCAGGAAGGCAGTTCCATCTTGTCTCCTGCACTGTGCTTATAATAATCTTCTATATATATATATAAATACTCTGTGCGTAATGAGTACCTTAAAAACAAAAGAACCAATGAACACAATCACACCAAATTTGGAAACAAAACGTCTCACAACACAAAGAGTGACTATCACACCAAAAAAAATATATGATTTTGTCATTTGGGAGTGGTAGTTGCTGGAATTTATAGTTCACCTATAATCAAAGAGCACTCTGAACTCCACCAATGATGGAATTTAATCAAACTTGCCACACAGGATTCCCTTGACCAACAGAAAACACTAGAAGGGTTTGGTGGGCATCGACCTTGAGTTTTGGAGTTGTCGTTCACTTACATCTAGAGAGCACTGTGGACTCAAAACAATGATGGATCTGGACCAAACTTGGCACGAATACTCAAAATGCCCAAATATAAACACAGATGGAGTTTGGGGGAAATAGACCTTGACATTTGGGAGTTGTAGTTACTGGGATTTATACAATCAAGGAGCATTCTGAACCCCAGCAACGACAGAATTGGGGCAAACTTCTCACACAGAACCCCCATGACCAACAGAAAATACTGTGTTTTATGGTGGTCTTTGTGACCCTTCTGACCCCCCCTGGTGACTCCCCCTTGGGGTCTTGACTTCCCAGGTTGAAAAAGGCTGCCTTAAGGCCATCCAGTCCAACTCCCTTCACCAGGGCAAGAAATAATCAAAGCCCTCCTGACGAAGGGCCATCCAGCCATTCACACACACACACGTGCGCGCACATATATGACAGATGCAGTATCAAAGATTTGAAAGTGACCCCTAAAGAAGGACAATGATATGTTGCATGTTCCAGAGTAGGCAAACCAGGCAATCTCCACATCAACACTGGCAAAGAAACAGCAAGAAATACTGTTTACTCACATGCAGAAAGACATTATATATTAGAAACAAACACTTTCCCATGACTTTATTTTCCAGATCACCAGACTGGGCCACAGCAACGCCTGGCAGGGGACCACTAGTGTAGTGTAGTGTAATGTAATGTAATGTAATGTAATGTAATGTAATGTAATGTAATATATTGTATAAACATATAATATTGATAACATTATAATGTAATACAATATACTACTACTACTACTACTAATAATAATAATAATATGATTCTATAATTAAATATTTTATATTAAATGTAATATTACTAATAATATTACAGTATAATGTTATAGTGCAATGTAATATATAATATCAATATTGTACTATGAAAATAATAATATATTGTATTTACTTTTTACTTGTAAGCCACTCTGAGTCCCCTTTGGGGTGAGAAGGGTGGCATATAAATGTCGTAAATATATAAATGTCCAGGGTGGGAGAAAGAACTCATGTCTGTTTGAGGCACCCTGAACATTATTCCACAGATATATAAACCTCCCTTTCCTAGTTTCCAACAAACCTCACAACCTCTGAGGATGCCTGCCATAGGTGTGGGTGAAATGTCAGGAGAGAATGCTTCTGGAGCATTGCCATGCAGCCTGGGAAACTCACAGCAACCCTGCCTTATTTCAGATGATAGTACTGTTCCAAACCACAACTTTGGGTTCTCCCAATTGTTTTTGTCTAACCTTCAGGGATCGGCAGACATAGGAAGGGATGAGCTGCTTGATTTTCTGTCTGGGATGGCGGACCGGGCCTCCCACAGGCGTGGGGCAAGGCAGGAGAAGGTGGTGCGCAGCCCTCGGGAAGAGCGGGCGCCCTTCTTTCGGCACCCGGCGCGGGAAAAGGCCCCTTGCAAGAACTTCTTCTGGAAGACCTTCTCCTCCTGCTAAAAATAAATCATTTCCATCACACCAGTGGACTCGAGACCAAAGGGTCAGTGATGGCTCTCCTTGGGCGTCAGCGTTGCTGCCTGATTAGATTTCTCTTTATTTTTGTTCTTGTTGTTGATAGTAGACCAGGCATGGGCAAACTTTCTAAATTGGGGGCCACGTGGAGGGCTGTGAAGGAGAGGGTTCTCCCCAAGCCCCCTCACTGCCCTTCCCTGCCTTTCCTCTTCTCTTTTGGAGGCAGAAAGTCAACGTGTGGATCCCAAAAGGGTTTGTCTTGGTCAGGATGAGATGGTGGACGGGAGAGAAGAAGTGTCTCCATGAGACCCCATATTGACTAGTCCTGATATAGAAACCTTGAGCTGGAAGAGACCCCCAAGGGCCATCCAGCCCAACCCCCTGCCATGCAAGAAGGCACAACCAAAGCACTCCCGATAGACAGTCTCTGTGGAAAATCCTCCAGAGAAGGAGACTCCATCACACTTCCAAACAGCCAATGCCACTCTCCAGAACGTTCTTCCTAATCTTTTCAGTGGAACCCATGGCTCCCTTGTGTCCTGGTCTCTAGAGCAGCAGGAACTCGGTTTCCCTCCTCCTGCTCCTTCTCTTTGGGACACCCTTTGAAAGCGTGAAACTTGGTTCTCATGTTCCCTCTCTACCTTCTCTTCTCCCAGATAAACATCCCCCAGGAGGAAAGAGGGATGAAAGGGTGGAAGGAGGGAGGGAGGGAGAAAGAAGCAAGGAAGGGAGGGAAGGAAAGAGGAAGGATGGAAGGGAATGGAGGGAGGGAGTGGAGGGAGGAAGAGGGAAGGATGAAAAAGTGGAAGGAAAGGGGGAGAAAGAGGAAAGGAAGGGTGGAAGGGAATGATGGGAGGGAGGGAGGAAAGAGGGAAGGAAGGACGAAAGGGCGGAAGGAGGGAGGGAGGGAAGAAAGGGAATGGTGGATGGGAATGGAGGGAGGGAGGAAAGAGGAAGGAGAAAGAAAGTAAACGGAAGGATAAAGTGGGAAGGGTGGAAGGTAATGGAGGAAGTGAGGGGGGAGGAAGAGAGGGAAGAGAGAAGGAAAGACTATAGGGAAAGGAGGAGGAAGGAAGGACGAAATGGTGGAAGGTAGGAAAGTATGGAAGGAGAAAGAGGGAGGGAAGGAGAAGGAAAAGAGAAGGAAAGGAAGGAAGGGTGGAAGGAGGGAGGGAGGAAAGGAAGGGAAGGGTAGAAGGTAATGGAGGAAGTGAGGGGGAGGAAGAGAGGGAAGAGAGAAGGAAAGACAATAGGGAAAGAAGGAAGGAAGGAAAGATGAAAGGGTGGAAGGCAGGAAAGGAAGGAGAAAGGGAGGGAAAGAAAGAAGAGAAGGAAGGGTGGAAGGAGGGAGGGAAAGAAGGAAAGGAAAGGGTGGAAGGCAGAAAAGTATGGAAGGAGAAAGAAAAGAGAGAAGGAAAGGGTGGATGGTAGGAAAGTATGGAAGACGAAAGAGGGAGGGAAGGAGAAAGAAAAGGAGGGAGGGAGGGAAGGAAAGAAAGATGAAAGGGTGGAAGGCAGGAAAGTATGGAAGGAGAAAGAGGGAGGGAAGGAGAAAGAGGGAGGGAAGGAGAAAGACAAGGAAAGAAAGGAAGAGTGGAAGGAGGGAAGGAAGGAAAGACAAAAGGGTGGAAGGCAGGAAAGTATGGAAGGAAAAAAGGGAGGGAAGGAAGAAGGAAAGGAAGAAAGGAAAGGTTGGTGTGAGAGAGGAGGGCTTGAGAAAAGATCCCAGGGGGCTGCATCCGGCCTCCGGGCCTGGGTTTGCCCATACCTGTAATCGACGTTGAAACCTAGATACTCTCAAGCAGGCATAGGCAAACTTTGGCCCTCCAGGTGTTTTGGACTTTCCTAATTCCTAGGCGGTTAGGGATTGTGGAAGCTGAAATCCAGAGGGCTGAAGTTTGCCCATGCCTGCTTCAAGATGACTTCCTGTTGCACTCACAGGGCAAGAGAAGAGCGTCCGCATTCAGTTTCATAGTCCCAGTTTGGCTTTCTCGATTCAGCCAAAACAATGTGGCATTCCACCTTTGTCCTTCTTCACTCTTTGCCCGTGTTGAGGTTGTCTTCTGGCACATCAGCCTTTAACAACGCTGAAATAAATAACGTGACTGTGCAATACATAATCTTTGTGCTGTGTTTTTGTTGCTTCCTTGACAGCATTTTATTTCATGCCCCTGAGAGGCTTCTTCCTGGCCTAAATGGGTGCTAGCAAATTTGCGATTATATCAATTTGTATGCGAATTGGGTCGAAGGAAAAACTTATGACTGTGGCTCCCAACCTGGTTGTGCAACTTCTGCCTACCACCCAAAAATTTGTAATAAAATTGGTGTAAATATTTTAATATTTCATCCTTTTTCACTTTTTTTAGGGCCGGTATAAGCTGCATTTAATCTCCAGGACTTGTTTTATCCCCATTTCAAAGCATGCTAGAGGCTTAAGAAGGTCAGTAGATCAGTGAGTAGGCCGAAGTTTACGCAGTAACAGAAAACATTTAATGAGTCAATGCAGGATTAAAGAAATATTCTATTTGCAAGCGTGATTTAATAATTGATTGGGTATGTCATTTATCATGTCAGAAGCAAATTGAGATTCCAGTTATAATGTACTGTATATATTTGAGTATAAGCCTTGTTTTCCAGACCTTTTTTTGGACTGAAAAAGTCCCTCTCGGCTTATACTCGAGTCAAGGTTATTATTTGTTATAAATACGTAATAAATTTATTATTATTATTATTATTATACTTTATTATTATTATTACATTTATTTTACTCTATTTATTATTATTATTATTATTATTATTACATTTATTATTTTACTCTATTTTTATTGGAAGGGTATGCAAGTCTTATGTAAATATTCAAAAACGTTTAATCTCCTGATGCCTCAATTAATATAATTTTATTGGTATCTATTTTTATTTTGAAATTTACCAGTAACTGTTGCATTTCCCATCCTGGTCTTATACTCAAGTCAATCTGTTTTCCCAGTTTTTTGTGGTAAAATTAAGGGCCTCGGCTTATATTCAGGTTGGCTTATACTCAAGTATATACGGTATTTTACAAAACCATAAAGTTAAAAACTTGACATTATACTGAATTTCCTTTGACCACGTGGAGTGCCGCTGGTGTCGCTATAAGAAGGCCTCCCATTGTGCATGTGGAGGGTCACAGACTGCATTGTAGACAGTGGTCTGTGGTTTGCTCTTCTCCACACTCACATGTCATGGACTCCACTTCCTAGCCCCATTTCTTAAGATTGGCTCTGCACTTCGTGGTGCCAGAGCGCAGTCTGTTCAGCGTCTTTCCAGTCTTCTGTGTGCCCAGGAGGGAGTTTCTCTTCTGGTCTCAGCCACTGAATGAGGTTTTGGATTTTTAGCCTGCCACTTGTGGACTCTCGCTTGCTGAGGTGTTCCTGTGAGTATCTCTGTAGATCTTAGGAACCTGTTTCTTGATTTAATGCATTGCCATGCTGCCTGATATCCGAACAGAGGATGGGCCGGAGATGTTACTTCCTTGGTCCTTTCATTATTGGCTGCTACTTCCTGGCGAATGTCAGGTAGTGTGATACTGGCTAAACAGTGTAATTTCTCCAGCGGTGTCGGGCGTAGACATCCTGTAATAATGAGGCATGTCTCATTAACTTCCACATCCACTGTTTTAACATGGTGAGATGTGTCCACGGAGCATATGTACTCAGCAGCAGAGTAGCAAAGCACAAGGGCAGATGCCTTCACTGTGTGTGGTTGTGATCCCCAGGATGTGCCAATCCATTTTTGTACAGTATTATTTCTAGCACTCAATTTTTGCTTGATATTCAAGCAGTGCTTCTTATAAGTCAGAGCATAGTCCAGAGTGACTCCCAGGTATTTATATTATAATGTAATACATTATAATACTAGTAATGATACAATATTATAATTATAATTATATCTTTACATTACATGTAATATTACTAATAATATTACAATATAATGGTATAGTGCAATATAGTAATATATAATACTGTTATTGTACTATGCTAATAATATAATATATTGTATGAAAATATATATTGTAAGCCGCTCTGAGTCCCCTTCGGGGTGAGAAGGGCGGCATATAAATGCCGTAAAATAATAAATAAATAATATGTGCTGCAATGGTCCAATGGGATTCCTTCCCAAGTAATCATCAGGGCTCAAGGTGTCTGTCTGTTCTTAAGGTGAAAAGCACACATCTGTGTTTTAGATGGATTAGGAATCATCCCTCATTGGAGGGAAGGATACTAGAGACAAAGCTGAAGTACTTTGGCCACATCATGAGGAGACAGGAAAGCCTAGAGAAGACAATGATGCTGGGGAAAGTGGAAGGCAAAAGGAAGAGGGGCCGACCAAGGGCAAGATGGATGGATGGCATCCTTGAAGTGACTGGACTGACCTTGAAGGAGCTGGGGGTGTTGACGGCCGACAGGGAGCTCTGGCGTGGGCTGGTCCATGAGGTCACGAAGAGTCGGAGACAACTGAACGAATGAACAACAACAACAAGGAATCATCTGGCTTTCTCTGTAATAGGCAGTAAGAGCACCTCAAGCTTTGGAGTGCTTCTGTTCAACCCTTTCAAAGCCCTCTGCTTGGGCGATGATGACACCATCATCAGCATAGATGAAACTCTGTCTTTTCTGGGAGTGGCTGGTCATTTGTGTAAATGTTAAACATTGATGGAGCAAACACACTCCTCTGAGGCAGGCTGTTTATTGGGTCGAAAGAACGGTAATAGTCGCATGATGCTGCAGCCATCTTAAACCATCATTAGAACTTTAAAAAATCTCATTAGACAGGCAAAATGCTCAGAAAATTCAGATTTAATCAAACACATAATCAATTTTATTAGAAACTGAGTGAAGAAAGGGAGAAAAGGAGATGACACGGAAAGAGGAAATGTACTTTGCTTGTTTCTGGATTGCAATTTGCTGGCAGACTATCCCTGAGAGAAGTGTGGCCCTTGAAAATAAAAAAAAGAGTTCTTTCCGAAGGCAAAAAAAAAAAAAAAGCAGAGTTATCTCTTGGGCCTACTTTGCAGACGTGGCATTGAAACGCAGGACATTGATGATAGTTAGACCTAAATGCATGGTAATAAACATTACAGAAAACCATGAGATAAGGCAAGAGGAGTTTAGACCCAAAAGTAAACAAACCCCAAAGCAATTGACTTTGAAACAGCAGCAATAAATGCAGCAGATTGACCCATGAGTACCAAAGATACTGTCTCGTTTCTTTGTACTTCATTATTCCAATTTCAGTGCCAAAGTATCCCTTTTCCTTAGTCCTGACTGAAAGCTGGCAATGTGGAAAAACAACTTTTGGCTATTGCGAAATGCTTCAGACTTGGTGGAATGATGTCCAGCTCTTATATTCAGTCCTTACTCCTTGAATATGGAGGAAAAACACGCCGCCTCCAAGCACCAGCCTATTGTTTTGGGTGTCCGGGCCCTCATTTCTTCCGCTTGGAGCTCAGCCATTCTCCCCACGGCAGCTTCTTCTTTCCCTTGGAGAGGCTCCTCAAGGAATGCAAGGCCTGGACTTGCTGCAGGCGCCTCGAAAGCTCTTGCTCGCAGGCCTCTTGCAAGGCAAGGACCTTTGCCTTCTCCCAGCTCAGGGCTTGAGCTAAAGCGTCTGGGTCTTCTTTGTAAACCAGCTGCAATGGAGAACAAAAGAGAAGCTCGTCACTCATTTGATAGTGCTGAAAAGACAGCTTTATGGGGTTTGATACCATTCACTTTCATGCACCCTACTGAATCATGATCATTGTCAGGGCCGGGCTTTAGCACAGCAGGTTAAACCACCAGCTGCAGATTATCTTGCCGATTGAAAGGTGGACAGTTCAAGCCCAGGCTGGGGTGAGTTTCCACCTGTCAGCCCAGCTTCTGCTCGCCTAGCAGATTGAAACAGTAACGTGAGTAGATAAATAAGGACTGCTTTGATGGGGGCAATAAAAGGCGCCCATAAGGACATGCCGGCAAGTCAATCAGGAGAGCGTCTGAAGACAACAAAGCTCCTCGACATAGAAGATGGAGTAACAGTATCCCCCTGTGGACGGAGTCGAGCACAGCCTCCGTATACTGGAGATTGAAAAAGATGGGAAGCCTTTGCCTCTGTTTATGTACTGGCTGTCTTTAATTGTACAGAGTTCCCTCACTTATCGCGGGTGTTACATTCCACGGCACCTGCGATAAGTGAAAATCCGCAAAGTAGGGACATAGGAAACTGTGGATGGAGTCGAGCACATCTTACAGATCCCAGAGATGGAAAAAGAGGGGAAGCCTTTGTCTCTGGTTATGTACTGGCTGTCTTTAATTGTACAGAGTTCCCTCACTTATCGCAGGTGTTACTTCCAGGACAGCCTCAATAAGTGAAAATCCACGAAGTAGGAACATAGGAAACTGTGGATGGAGCCGAGCACATCTTAGAGATCCCAGAGATGGAAAAAGAGGGGAAGCCTTTGCCTCTGTTTATGTACTGGCTGTCTTTAATTGTACAGGGTTCCCTCACTTATCGTGGGTGTTACGTTCCAGGACACTGCAGTAAGTGAATATCTGCGAAGTAGGGACATAGGAAACTGTGGACGGAGTCGAGTACAGCTTCCAGATTCCAGAGATGGGAAGCCTTTGACTCTATTTATGTACTGGCTGCCTTTAATTGTACAGCTTTCCCTCACTTATCACGGGTGTTACGTTCCAGGGCACCCATGATAAGTGAAAATCCGCGAAGTAGGGACATAGGAAACTGTGGATGGAGTCGAGCACATCTTGCATATCCCAGAGATGGAAAAAGAGGGGAAGCCTTTGCCTCTGTTTATGTACTGGCTGTCTTTAATTGTACCAGTGTTCCCTCACTTATCGTGGGTGTTACGTTCCAGGAGGCATCGAGGCTATTGTCCCTTTCAAAGCTAGCGGTGCCCCTCCATTTTCAATTGGCCGAGAGAGTCGTTCTTCATTGGCGCATACACAATCTAACCCTTCTTCCTCCAGACTATTTGTCGCATGTATGTGCGTGTGTGCTGCAAACATGCTCGCATGCCGCCCAGCTTCCTTCTATGGAAAGCACGCCTTCCCGCTCTTTGGTACTTCCTCTATGAGCATGGAGAAGAAGCGCAGAGCGGCCCCTTTGCTGGAAGCTTAGGGAGCCATTTTGTCTTTGGACAAAAGTTGTCATTTATTTATTTATGATATTTATATGCTGCCCTTCTCACCCCGAAGGGGACTCAGAGCGGCTTACTCTCTCTCTCTCTCTCTCTGTGTATATATATATATATATATATATATATATATATACATACATATATATATACACACACACACATACATATATATACACACACATACACACACACACACAATATATTATATTATTAGCATAGTACAATATCAGTATTAAATATTACTATGTTGTACTATACCATTATTAGTAATATTACATATAATATAACTATATAATTATAATATATTAGTAGTATATTTCATTACATTATAATATTATAAATATTATATGTATATACAATATATTATACATTTGAGGCTTCCTCCTCTCTTCAATCATGAACTGATTTTCTTCAATTTCCAGCCGGCTCCTGAAAAACCGCAAAACAGTGAGTCCGCAAAAAGCGAACAGCAAAGTAGCGAGGGATTACTGTATAGTCGACATTGAATATTTGCCGTACATGTGTACTGTAATCCGCCTTGAGTCCCCTCAGGGAGATAGGGCCGAATATAAATAAAGCATATTATTATTTGAAAAACAACATATGAGTCCACATCAGACACTGCTGGCTGTTGTATTGGATCACACATTGGACACTTCCCAAGTGTCTAGGACTGGGTGATGTATTGGCAAATGAAGTGTGCAGATCCCAGTAAGGTGGCCTTCTGCGGCTCGCAGATGGTAATTTTGTCAGCGCCAATTGTGTTTAAGTGCAGGCCAAGGTCTTGAGGCACTCCGCCCAGTGTGCCGATCACCACTGGGACCACCTTGACCGGCTTATGCCAGAGTCTTTGCAGTTCGCAAAACAAACCTCTATACAACTTGGATTGATTACAAAAAAGCATTTGACGCATTGCCACACTGTTGGATTATCAAATGTCTAGATGTCATTGGGGTTTGTGAAAATATTAGAAAGTTCACCGAAAATGCAATGAAGTATATTATTATTATTACTATTATTATTATTATTATGAGCATATTGAGCTGACGGGAATTAAAATGCCCTGAGGTCGAACTGCCTGAGACGACCGCACTACACGACCTCACGGTAGAGCTGGTTGGCCCGAACAAAAAAAATGAAAGGGGTGTTGAGGCCCACCTCTAGGTCTTGGCTGTCTAAGCCAAGTTCAGGTGCTGCCTTCTCTCGCAGTGCTGTTAGGATGTGGCTGCTGAGCGGAACCATCGCTGCAATATTTGTGCTGCTGCCCCCGGCATCCACTGTGTCTGCTTCCTCCATGGCTGTGTCTGCTGCTTCTGGTTATAGAAGAGGGATGTTTTAAGAAAGGGAACATATATATACACAAGGGTTGAATGAAAAGTAATGCCTCCACCTTCGTAACTCCTCAACAGATGGCAGTACTGGTATGCAGCAGGTACTGGCTTGTTCAGTAGACTCTCCTCTACAGTTCCATTTTGGCGGGAAGCCTTAGCATTGAAGGGACCTTGGTAACTCCTCAACAGATGGCAGTACTGGTATGCGGCAGGTACTGGCTTGTTCAGTAGACTCCTCTACCGTTCCATTTTGGTGGGAAACCTTAGTATTGAACAGACTTTCGTAACTCCTCAACAGATGGCAGTACTGGTATGCGGCAGGTACTGGCTTGTTCAGTAGACTCTCCTTTACAGTTCCATTTTGGCGGAAAGCCTTAGCATTGAACGGTTGTGTTATTAAAGTGTGAAGTATGGAACCCTGTGCAGACGGTCGGTCAATGCGACTTAAGCAACGTGCAGTCACTGAATTCTTGACAGCAGAAGGTGTCACCTCAACATCTTTAAACTTACTCGCCCAATGATGCACAGTACTCACATCTACACAGCTTGCGTTCTCTGATGAATCTGCTGTCAAGAATTCAATGACTGCACGTTGCTTAAGTCGCATTGACTGACCGTCTGTGCAGGGTTCCATATTTCGCACTTTAACAACACAATCGTCCAATGCTAAGGCTTCCCACCAAAATGGAACTGTAAAGGAGAGTACTGAACAAGCCTGTACTTGCTGCATACCAGTACTGCCATCTGTTGAGTTACGAT
The DNA here is from genome assembly GCF_037176765.1 of Anolis sagrei. Classification (NCBI taxonomy): domain Eukaryota; kingdom Metazoa; phylum Chordata; class Lepidosauria; order Squamata; family Anolidae; genus Anolis; species Anolis sagrei. The sequence continues at coordinate 6,224,188 of NC_090033.1, forward strand.
GGTGGAGACATTACTTTTCATTCAACCTTCGTATAAACAGGTTACTGAAAGTCTTTCCATTCTTCCCACCAGACTAAAAAATACTTGAATTGTACCTCATAATGTACTGCCTGAGAGGAAGATTACCTTATGAGGTGAAAGGTACTGCAACACACTATTCATGATGCTATGCAATAGTAATAACTACTTGCGTCATGTCTCCCCTCCCCTTCAGTGTAGTAACACATCTGAGCAGCCTGAATTCATTACCATCTTTCTTGGGTACAATGTGGTCCTCGCTTTTCACCGCCTGCAGGTAGAGTTCCAGGAGCTGGCGGGATTGCCGCTCCTCTTCCCGCCGGTCCAACACCTGCTGAAGCGTCTCCTGGAGCGCTTGGACTTTGGCTTGCGTGTCGGAAAGCTCTCGGGCCAGGTCTGGGCAGGGCACGTCGATGAGCGCCTGGATTAAGACAAAGCTGTCATGTCACTGCTAAGGTGTTGATTATTTTATTGCAATTTGTATTTCTGTATTGTAATTTGTTGTCCAGGCTTGGCCCCATGTAAGCCGCTCCAAGTTCCCGTTGGGAACCCCGCCACCTTTGGAGACATGGTGGCGGGGTATAAATAAAGTTTATTATTATTATATTATTATCATGATCCCTTTTTCAGGCTCATAAGCAACCTGGGTCTGTCTTGATTTTGGCTTACTCGATTATGGCGCCGGGCTTTAGCACAGCCGGTTTAAACCGCCAGCTGCAGAAAACCTTGTCGATTGAAAGGTTGACAGTTCAAGCCCAGGTTGGGGTGAGCTCCCAACTGTCAGCTCACCTAGCAGTTCAAAAACAGTAATGTGAATAGAAAAATATCACTTTGGCAAGGAAGTAATAAAAGCTGCCCATGCGGGCATGCCGTGGGGAGAGTGTTTAAAGACAACAAATCTTGTGGCCAGAGTGGAGCACAGCCTCCAGATGCCGGAGATGGAAAAGCCTTTGCCTTTGTTTATGTACTGCCTGCCCTCAATAATGGAATGTTTGCCTTATATGTGTACTGTGATCCGCCCTGAGTCCCCTCGGGGAGATAGGGTGGAATATAAATCAAGTATATTATTATAATATAATAATAATGATAATAATTATATAATAATAATTCACTTGGGAAGTGTCCGACGTGTGATCCAGTACAACAGCCAGCAGAGTGATCTTGTTTGCTGTGGACTCATCTTGTTGTGTTTTAAATAATAATAATAATAATAATAATAATAAATATTTATTTGTACCCCACCACCATGTCTCCAAAGGGACTTGGGGTGGTTCACAGAAGCACTCCAAGTGCCACATACAGGCAGCAATAAAGAAGTATAAATACAATAACATAAGTACAATCAGCAACGCATAAAAATCTCACTGACAAAATGATAAAATTATACAATTCCTCAAATGTGCTAGAGCCTGCAGGGAAGCCGGTTATCTGTCATAACAATCAAAGTGCGGGGCAGTACTACTGACTCATCACGTTGACCATGGATTACTCAGGATCTGAAGCCTGTTTTTAGTCTCACCCGGACAGCCTGAAGAGAGAGAGCTAATCTAATTTTATTAGAGAGGGTATTCCAGAGCTGGTGAGCCACCACTGAGAAGGCCCTCTCTTGTTCCCATCAACTGTACTTGAGATGGCGGTGGGACCGAGAGAAGGGCCTCCCTAGGAGATCTTAATGTCCATGCTGGTTTGTAGAAGGAGATGTCTTGAAAATAGGTTGGACCCCAAGTGTATAGAGCTTTATAGGTAATCACCTGCACTTTAGATTGGGCCCAGAAACTTGTCGGAAGCCAGTGAATAAGCTGCAGTTTCCAAACAGTCTTCAAAGGCAGCCCCATGTTGAGTGAATTACAATAGTCCATTCTGGATGTAACTAAGGCATGGACAAGTCCTGAGTCACCTTGGGAAGATAGGGTGGAATATATGTATATGCATATATGTATGGATGTATATAGTATATTATTATTATTATTATTATTATTAATAATAATAATAATAATAATTCCTTATTTAATCTTGCTCTTTTGACAATATGGGACCCAAGACAGCTCAAAATTTGAGTTCAACAGACTTGACCTTTTTGGATACTATACAATCTCCATACCCTACATCGGGGGTGGGATTTGTGTGGCCCTATTGTTCAGGCCTTTCCATACCTGGAGATCTTCCTCGGACATCAAGATGATGGTGGAGAGGTCGTCTTTCAGTTGTCTGGCCAGGCGTTTCCACTTTTCCTCACCACTTTCCACTCCGTCTATATCAGTGACCTCTCCCTCGAGCCAGGCGGTGCCTCCGTCTGAAAAGAGAAAAAAGACCAAGAGTGTCTTACCAAAAGAAACAAGCAAAAGCCTAATCGAAGTATGACTCAGTGGCCCTCCTTTTTTAAGCACTGAAAAGGAGTGGTCTGTGTCTGAAGGCCACATTCCTGAAACGCAGTTCACTAGGGAAGCAAGGTCACAAACAGACCTCAGCTGAGAGGATGAAAATGAAAGTGCAGGTGGGCAGACTAATAAGCAGTTAGATAGATTTATGTTCCATCAACATAGGGTTTCTCAATAATGTAAATGGTTTAAATTCCCCAAATAAAAGGCTTCTCAGGAGAGCATATGAAGCTCAAGATGATTGTTAGGGAAGAAGTGCTTATCGGTTTCCTAGGGGAGAAGGCATTATTTTCTCTCTGCTTTGCCTTTTTACCTTGCACTGAAGTGTGTGTTCCCAGCCTTGGAGAGCAACGCTTTCCCCTTATTGTGTTGCCGCCCATTGATCTCTCCCACCCTCCCTTACCTATGCTGCTGCAGGCCCACTTCTCGTCCTTCGCCAGCACCACAAACTTGGTGTTCGGCGGCAGACACAAGAAGTAATCCTCGTCGTCCACAATGGTGCCGTCCTCCGCCAAAACTAAAGTGACGGGCTGGGACTCGGTGTCAATCGCAAAGAGCTCGCAAGCTGCGGAAAAAGAGGAAAGAGTTGCGACAAAAGTTACTAAGCACAGGTAACACTTTTGGTTTGACAATCAGTGGACAAAAGCTCATAACAACACAGAGAACGAAAGAAAGCCACTTGAGTCATTGTCAAGGGGTGACAGGTTGAAACTCAGCAAAGTACGAAGGTTGAATGAAAAGTAATGCCTCCACCTTCGTAACTCCTCAACAGATGGCAGTACTGGTATGCGGCAGGTACCGGCTTGTTCAGTAGACTCTCCTCTACAGTTCAATTTTGGCAGGAAGCCTTAGCATTGAAGGGACCTTGGTAATTCCTCAACAGATGGCAGTACTGGTATGCGACTGGTACTGGCTTCTTCAGTAGACTCTCCTCTACAGTTCCATTTTGGCGGGAAGCCTTAGCATTGAACGGACCTTCGTAACTCCTCAACAGATGGCAGTACTGGTATGTGGCAGGTACTGGCTTGTTCAGTAGACTCTCCTCTACAGTTCCATTTTGGCGGAAAGGCTTAGCATTGAACAGACCTTCATAACTCCTCAACAGATGGCAGTACTGGTATGCGGCAGGTAATGGCTTGTTCAGTAGACTCTCCTCTACAGTTCCATTTTGGTGGGAAGCCTTAGCATTGAACGGATCTTCGTAACTCCTCAACAGATGGCAGTACTGGTATGTGGCAGGAACTGGCTTGTTCAGTAGACTCTCCTCTACAGTTCCATTTTGGTGGGAAGCCTTAGTATTGAACGGTTGTGTTGTTAAAGTGCGAAGTATGGAACCCTGTGCAGATGGTTCGTCAATGCAACTTAAGCAACGTGCAGTCATTGAATTCAGAAGGTTTTACCCCAAATGAGATTCATCAGAGAATGCAAACTGTTTATGGGGATTGTGTTGATGTGAGTACTGTGCGTCATTGGGCAAGAAAGTTTAAAGATGTTGAGATGGAAACATCTGACTTGCTTGACCAACAAAGAGTTGGATATCCTGTGACAGCAACCACCAAGTTTCACAAGCAAAAAGTTGACAGATGGATTCAGGACGATCGTCGTATCACTCAGGGAGAAATATCAAGCATAATCTGCATTTCACAAGAAGACGTGGGTCACATTATTGCTTTGCTTGGCTATGGAAAGATCTGTGCACAATGGGTACCCAGAATGAGAGAACTGTGAGACGCTGATGGTGTCGACTTCTTCTGTGACGGCTTCAGAAAACTTGTTCATTGTTGGCAGAAATGTATCCAATTGTCTGGTGATTATGTGGAAAAGTGAATCATGGTAGTTTTTTTTTTTTTTGGTTGTGTCAGGAGCGACTTGAGAAACTGCAAGTCACTTCTGATGTGAGAGAATTGGCTGTCTGCAAGGATGTTGCCCAGGGGACGCCTGAATGATTTTGATGTTTTTATCATCCTTGTGGGAGGCTTCTCTCATGTCCCCGCATGAGGAGCGGGAGCTGATAGAGGGAGCTCATCTGCCTCTCCCTGGATTCGAACCTGCGACCTGTTGGTCTTCAGCACTGCCAGCACAGGGGTTTAACCCACTGCACCACCGGGGGCTCCACATCGTGGTAGTTGAAGAGCACATACTAAGGATTATTTAGAATCCTTAAATATTTCCATCCAAACCCAAGTAACGAAGGTGTAGGCATTACTTTTCATTCAACCCTCGTCAAAAGGCTAGTTAACAACTCACTCAAAGCTTAAAAGATAAGGAGGCAACCAAATCGGAGACTGGGAAGCGCAAGAAAGACAGGTTGGACAAGGGCTTTGTCCTCGACCAACGGAGCTTGTAAGTCCTAATGCAATTAAACACTAACGAGAGTTTCGTCAACACCTCGGAAGCAAACGATAAGTAGGCCACCTTCTCCTTTGGCTTAATTTTCAGGGGGTGTTGAGGTCCTTTCTCCCTCTGTCTTCAAGCAGTTTCCAACTTGAACTAAATGAAATAGGAAAGGGGACGATAGTGTTGTGTGCCTTCAAATAGTTTCTGCTTTCCGATGCGCACAGCCGAAAATGGCCCGAAGGCACCCGAACCCATCTCATCATGGAGGCTGAGCAGTGTCAGTTATGGTTAGCCCTCGGATGAGAAGCAGGCGCTGGAGGCTCTGTTTCTGAGAGCGGAACTGGCAAAACCACCAACTCAGAGGTTGCCTTGCCTAAGACAACGCCATGAAATTCACTGGCTGGCAGGCAACTTGATGGCACACGCCATGCAAGCTATGTGCCCACTTCTTACTTTATTTGTTATGACACTAAAAATGCAGGCAGTGCGGTTCACATATCTGTGGAATAATGTCCAGAGTGGAAGAATGATCTCTTGTCTGCTTGAGAATGTTGCAATTGGTCATCTTGATTAGCACTGAATAGCCTTGCAGCTTCAAAGCCCAGCTGTTTCCTGCTTAGGGGAATCCTTTGTTGGGAGGTGCTAGCTGTTTCCCAGTTTCCAACAGACCTCACAACCTCTGAGGAGGCCTGCCATAGATGCAGGCGAAACGTCAGGAGAGATTGCTTCTAGAACATGGCCATATAACCCGAAAAAACCTACAACAACCCAGTTATTCCAGCCTTGGAAGCCTTTGACAATCTATATAAATAAAAATGTCATGTTCGTTTGTGGGATTAACAGAACTCTAAAACCACTGGGGGAATTGACACCAAATTTGGACACAAGACACCCAACAACCCAATGTATGTCCTTCACTTAAAAAAAACGTGATTTTGTCATTTGGGAGTTGTAGTTGCTGGGATTTATAGTTCACCTACAATCAAAGAGCATTCTGAACCCCACCAACAATGGAATTGAACCAAACTTGGCACACAGTTCTCCCACGACCAACAGAAAATACTGGAAGGGTTTGGTGGGCAGTGTCCTTTGGTTTTGGAGTTGTAGTTCACCTACATCCAGAGATCACTGTGGACTCAAACAATGATGGATCTGGACCAAACTCTAGGGGAGAATTCACCATGATTTATAGGAGTTGTAGGCACTGGGATGTATAGTTTACTTGCAATCTAAGAACTGCACTCTGAACTCCACTAATGGAACTAACTTGGCATACAGAAGCTCCATGACCAACAAAACATACTGGAGGTCTTTGAAGGGGAGTTGTAGTTTACCTACACCCAGAGTGCACTTTGAACCCAAACAAGGATGGATCTGGACCAAACTCAGCATGGCTACTCAATATGCCCAGATTTGAACACCAGTGGGTTTTGAGGGGAATTGGCCAGGACATTTTGGCATTGTAGGTACTGGGATGTATAGTTCACCTGCAATCAAGGAGCACCCTGAATCACACTAAAGAGGGAACTGGACCAAACTTGGCACACAGAGCCCTCATGGCCAGCAAAAAATACTGGGGAAAATTCACCTTGATTTGGGGGAGTTGTAGTTCACCTACATCCAGAGAGTATTATGAACCCAAACACCGATGGATCAGGACCAAACATGGCACACATACCCATTGTGCCCAAATTTGAATAGGTCCATTGTTGGTGGAGTTCAGAGTGCAGTTCTTAGATTGCAGGTGAACTATACATCATGTTGACCTTTCTAGTATGTGCAGTTGCTGCTCAATTCCTCTGTTTGCTGTGTGCCATAGAAAAGAATAGGAAAAGGTGAAGGGAGAGCCAGTGCCGGGGGGGGTGTTTCCCCATGCAAATTCCACACCAGTGGAGAGAGAAAGGAACACTGGGATGCCTGTTGCTGATCAATTCCTCTGTTTGCTGTGTGCCATAGGAAAAAATAGGAAAGGGTAAAGGGAGAGGCAGTGGGTGGGTGGGGGAAAGAATTCAAATTCCACACCAATGGAGAGAGAAAGGAACACTGGGACATCTGTTGCTGATCCATTCCTCTGTTTGCTGTGTGCCATAGAAAAGAACAGGAAAGGGTGAAGGGAAAGGCGGGGGGGGGGGGGGGAGATGCAAATTCCACACCAGTGAAGAGAAAAGAACACTGGGATGTCTGTTGCTGATCAATTCTGCCATTATTTATGTGTAAACCGCTTTGAGTCCCCCCCCCCCCCCCCCAGGGGTGAGAAAGGCAGTATATGAACGCTGTAAATAATAAATAAATAAATTCCTCTGCTTGCTGTGTACCATAGAAAAGAACAGGAAAGGGTGAAGGAAGAGTCAGAGGGCGGGTAGGGGCTAATGTAAATTCCACACCAGTGGAGAAAGGAACACTGGGATGTCTATTGCTGATCAATTCTTCTGTTTGTTGTGTGCCATAGAAAAGAATAGGAAAAGGTGATGGGAGAAGCAGTGTGTGTGTGTGTGTCATGCAAATTCCAGACCAGTGGAGAGAGAAAGGAACACTGGGATGTCTATTGCTGATCAATTCTTCTGTTTGCTGTGTGCCATGGAAAATAACAGGAAAGGGTGAAGGGAGAGGAAGTGGGTGGGGGAAGGGTCGTGCAAATTCCACATCAGTGGAGAGAGAAAGGTACACTGGGATGTCTATTGCTGATCGGTTCTTCTGTGTGCCATAGAAAAGAATAGGAAAGGGTAAAGGGAGAGGCGGTGGGTGGGGAGGGCTCATGCAAATTCCACAGCAGTGGAGAGAGAAAGGAACACTGGGATGTCTATTGCCGATCAATTCTTCTGTGTGCCATAGAAATGAATAGGAAAAGGTGAAGGGAGAGGCGGTGTGTGTGTGTGTGATGCAAATTCCACACCAGTGGAGAGAGAAAGGTACACTGGAATGTCTATTGCTGATCAGTTCTTCTGTGTGCCATAGAAAAGAATAGGAAAGGGTGAAGGGAGAGGCAGTGGGTGGGGAGGGCTCATGCAAATTCCACACCAGTGGAGAGAGAAAGGAACACTGGGATGTCTTGCTGATCAATTCTGCCATAGAAAAGAATACGAAAGGGGTAAGGGAGAGGCAGTGGGCGGTGGGTGGGGGTCTTGCAAATTCCACACAAATGGAGAGAGTAACACTGGGATGCCTGTGGTGGAGGAAACACATACAATCTAGGGTGAAACTCTCCCTGTAGGCTAGGTTAAGGAGGGAGTTTCTGAGGTCTTATCTATGGAGGTCTGGCCATGGTTGGCTTTCAGTGGGATCTGGGCCAAAGCCACTTGGGACAGTCCATTCTGACCTTTGCTGCGGAGCTCCTGGAGGCCAGACGCGGCCACTCCGTGCTGCTCCTGCCGGCCATTGCTCCGGATCAGGCACTGCTTCAAGGCGGAAAGAGCCGAGCCTCTCCGAGCCATGCTTCTCTCCTGCTCGCCTCCTGCTCTGAGCCAGGAGAGAGCCGAGCCAGGAGGGTAAACAGCCTCTTGCAGGCGTCAGCCAATCAGGGAAGAGCCCGCTGCCCCGGGGCGCGCTGGGAAATGAAGTCCTTGCCCAACGTTCCTTCCGGACTCTGCTGCAGGAGGAGGAAGTGGGGCTCCTGGGACTCTGAAACAGACCACAGAGAAAGAGAAGAAATCAAAATATTAAAATAAAATATTTTAAAACTAAACCACTAAATATATTGAAATTAAAACATTAACATAAAATATTTTAAAATTAAATAATTGGGTATTTTAAATTTGAAATATCAAAATAAAATATTTTAAAGTTAATTAAATATTTGAAAATTAAATTGTTGAAATAAAATATTTTAAAGTTAAATAATGTTATATTTTAAAATGCAACAAACATTTTAAAAATAAAATATTAAAATATTTTTTAAAAATATTTTAAAATCAAAATGTTAAGATAAAATATTTTAAATTAAACAATTCAGTATTTTGAAATCAAAGTATTGAAATTAAAATATTTTAAAATTCAATAATTAAATATTTTAAAATCAAAATATTTCAAAACTAAAGAATTTAATATTTTAAAACTAAAATGTTAAAAGTAAAATATTTTAAAATTAAACAGTTCCAATTAAAATGTTCACATAAAATATTTCAAAATAAAAATATTAAAATATTTTAAAATAAAACTATTAAATATTAACATATTAAAATTAAAATATAGAAAGGGTTTGAACACTGTATCATCTCTACTGCTGTTGGATCCCATAGGCTTGGGGTGCTGTATTTACAGAATGAGTGGTGTCTTCCTCCCTGGTAGGAGGGGGTCGGAATTGGATGGACATCTGTTGGGAATGCTTGGATGGTGTCTTCCTGCCTTTGAACACTGTATCATCTCTACTGCTTTTGGATCCCATATGCTTAGGGTGCTGTATTTGCAGAATGAATGGTGTCATCTTCCCAGGCAGGATAGGGTTGGAATTGGATGGCCATCTGTCGGGAGGGTTTGGATGGTGTCCTCCTGCCTTTGAACAATTTGCTGTTGGATCCCATATGCTTAGGGTGCTGTATTTGCAGAATGAATGGTGTCATCTTCCCAGGCAGGATAGGGTTGGAATTGGATGGCCATCTGTCGGGAGGGTTTGGATGATGTCCTCCTGCCTTTGAACAATTTGCTGTTAGATCCCATATGCTTAGGGTGCTGTATTTGCAGAATGAACGGTGTCATCTTCCCAGGCAGGATAGGGTTGGGATTGGACGGCCATCTGTCGGGAGGGTTTGGATGGTGTCCTCCTGCCTTTGAACAATTTGCTGTTGGATCCCATAGGCTTAGGGTGCTGTATTTGCAGAATGAATGGTGTCATCTTCCCAGGCAGGATAGGGTTGGAATTGGACGGCCATCTGTCGGGAGGGCTTGGATGGTGTCTTTTTGTGGACATGGTTCTCTCTTCTGGGTTGTCGATCGATCCGCTCCCAGCTCGATTGCTTTTGCCTCCCCCTCCAGAGTCTATTTCCTCCCCAATCCGTCTCATCGGGGTTGGATTAGCCGGGTCTGGAAAGATGGCCTCCTCGGAACAGGCAGAGCAACCTGGGCAGCAGGTAAGAGCAAGGCAGAGGGAAGGAGGCCTGCGGAGAGGGGGGCTGGCCCCCAATCCCTGGAAGGAAGGGCCTCCATGGGGGGCTGCTGGGGCTTCCTTTGGGCCTTGTTTGTGGCCTGCCAGGGGAAGGGAGATAGGGGCCACATGCCTTGCTTGCCCCACAGCCAGGGCCCAAGAGCTGCCACCCCATTGCCTTCCCAAAGAGAAGGGCCTGCCTTGTTGTGGCCCCTTGCAAAGGACGTCCTTTCAGGAGGATGATGAGGATGATGCTTTTTCCAAAGCCAGGCCTTCCCTACACAATGATCTCTCTCCCCCAACAATTTATCCCATCCTTGGCAGTGTTTACTCTGAAGTTAGATCACTATATACTAGCTTGGTATATTTTTTGTTCAGTGTGCTCTCTGGCTGCAGGGTGAACTACAACTCCCACTCTGGGGAGTCAGTCCCCTCCAACCCCTCCAGTAGGTTGAGTTAGTCCTGGGGGTTCTGTGTGCCAAGTTTGGTCCAGGTCCATCGTCGGTGGAGGTCACAGTTTAATCTGGTTGTGGGTGAACTACAACTCCCAGAAAGGAAAGTCAGTTTCCTCCCTTCCTCCCAGCCCCTCCAGGAATCAAATTTCGGCATATCAGGTATATGTGCCAAGTTTGGTCCAGATCCATCATCGGTGGAAGTCACAGTTTGATCTGGTTGCGGGTGAACTACAACTCCCAGAAAGAAGGGCCATTTATCTTCCCCCCCCCCCCCCCTCCAGGAATTAAATTTCGGCATATCAGTATAAGTGCCAATTTTGGACCCGGTCCATCATCAGTGGAGGTCACAGTTTGATCTGGTTGTGGGTGAATTACAACTCCCAGAAAGAAAGGCCATTTACCTCCCCCCCCCCCCCCCAACCCCTTCAGGAATCAAATTTGAGCATATCAGGTATATGTGTCGAGTTTGGTCCAGATCCATCATCTGTGGGGGTCACAGTTTAATCTGGTTGTGGGTGAACTACAATTCCCAGAAAGGAAGGTCATTTCCCCCCCCCCACCCCCCCCAACCCCTCCAGGAATCAAATTTCGGCATATCAGGTATATGTGCCAAATTTGGTCCAGATCCATCATTGGTGGAGGTCAAAGTTTAATCTCGTAGGTGAACTACAACTCCCAGAAAGAGAGGCCATCCCCCCCCCTCCCCAACCCCTCCAGGAATTAAATTTTGGCATTTCAGGTATATGTGCCAAGTTTGGTCCAGAGCTCTTCAGTATTTCGTATTGGTCATGACAGTTCTGTGTGCCAAGTAAGGTCCAGGTCTATCGTTGGTGGGGTCCACAGTGCCCTTTGATTGCAGGTGAACTATAAATCCCAGTACCAACAATGGCTATAAATCAAGGTGAATTTCCCCCAGAGCCCTTCAGTATTTCTTATTGGTTCTGTGTGCCAAGTGAGGTCCAGGTCTATCGTTAGTGGGCTCCAGAGTGCTCTTTGATTGAAGGTGAACTATAAATCCCAGTGCCTACAACAGCTATAAGTCAAGGTGAATTCACGTCAAACCTCTCCAGTATTTCTCTTTGGTCATGGGGGTTCTGTGTGCCAAATGTGGTCCAGGTCCATTGTCAGTGGGGGTGGGGGGTCACAGTGCTCTGACTTGTTGCTGGGCGAACTACAACTTCCACCATGTGGAATCAATTTCTCAAACTGATTAGTTCTCATCTGTTTGTTGCGCAGACAGTTGAAAAGAGTAGGAAAGGGTTAAGGGAGAGACAGTGCGGTGGAGTCATGCAAATTCCACACCAATTGAGAGAGTCAGAAACACTGGGATGTCTGTGGTGGAGGAAACACCTACAATCTAGGATTATATTGTCCCCGTATGAAAGCATTCCTTGGGTGGTGGGCAATATGGTGTTGGTGGAGGACATTGGCAGGAGGAGAGAGTAAGAAACACTGGGGTGCCTGGGGTGGAGGAAACACATACAATTTAGGACTATATTGTCCCCGTATGAAAGCATTCCTTGGGTGGTGGGCAGTATGGTGTTGGTGGAGGACATTGGCAGAAAGTAAGAAACACTGGGGTGCCTGGGGTGGAGGAAACACATACAATCTAGGATTATATTGTCCCCGTATGAAAGCATTCCTTGGGTGGTGGGCAATATGGTGTTGGTGGAGGACATTGGCAGGAGGAGAGAGTAAGAAACACTGGGGTGCCTGGGGTGGAGGAAACACATACAATTTAGGACTATATTGTCCCCGTATGAAAGCATTCCTTGGGTGGTGGGCAATATGGTGTTGGTGGAGGACATTGGCAGAAAGTAAGAAACACTGGGGTGCCTGGGGTGGAGGAAACACATACAATCTGGAACGATATTGTCCCCGTATGAAAGCATTCCTTGGGTGGTGGGCAGTATGTATTCACATGTTTTATGTAATTATGTTGTTTTTGTTTATTGTTTGTGTTTTCGGTTTTTGTTTTCAGTTTTACTTAATTGTAAATTGTTGTTTGGGCTTGGCCTCATGTGAGCCGCTCCGAGTCTCCATTGGGGGAATGATGGCGGGGTATAAATAAAGTTTATTATTATTATTAATATGGTATTGGTGGAGGACATTGGCAAAGAGTAAGAAACACTGGAGTGCCTGGGGTGGAGGAAACACATACAATCTAGGATGATATTGTCCCCGTATGAAAGCATTCCTTGGGTGGTGGGCAGTATGGTGTTGTTGGAGGACATTGGCAGAAAGTAAGAAACACTGGGGTGCCTGGGGTGGAGGAAACACATATAATCTAGAATGATATTGTCCCTGTATGAAAGCATTCCCTGGGTGGTGGGCAGTATGGTGTTGGTGGAGGACATTGGTAAGAAGAGTCAGAAGCACTGGAATGCCCGGGGTGGAGGAAACACATACAATCTGGAACAATATTGTCCCCGTATGAAAGCATTCCTTGGGTGGTGGGCAGTATGTATTCACATGTTTTATGTAATTATGTTGTTGTTGTTTGCGTTTTTGGTTTTACTTTATTGGAGATTGTTGTTTGGGCTTGGCCTCATGTAAGCCATTCCGAGACCCATTGGGGAGATGATGGCGGGGTATAAATAAAGTTTATTATTATTATTATGGTATTGGTGGAGGACATTGGTAAAGAGTAAGAAACACTGGGGTGCCTGTGGTGGAGGAAACATACAATCTAGGATGATATTGTCCCTGTATGAAAGCATTCCTTGGGTGGTGGGCAGTATGGTGTTGGTGGAGGACATTGGCAGAAACACTGGGATGCCTGTGGTGGTGTTGGTGGAGGACATTGGCAGGGGAGAGAGTCAGTAACACTGGGATGCCTCTGGTGGAGGAAACACATACAATCTAGGATGAAATGGTCCCCGTATGAAAGCATTCTTTGGGTGGTGGGCAGTATGGTGTTGGTTGAGGACATTTTCAGGGGGAGAGGGTCAGAAACACTGGGGTGCCTATGGTGGAGGGAACACATACAATCTATGACAATATTGTCCCCGTATGAAAGCATTCCTTGGGTGGTGGGCAGTATGGTGTTGGTGGAGGACATTGGCAGAGAATAAGAAACACTGGGGTGCCTGGGGTGGAGGAAACACATACAATCTGCATCCATTCGTTAGTTTGAGTTCGAAGTGCACAACAAGGATCGATATTACAAAGCCAGTCTCCGTCTTCGTTTCCTTAAGTATGCTTATTTTCAAATTAAAGACCCATTTCTGTGTAGACATCCGTCTCTCTTCCTCTCTCGGCCCTTCCTCTTTAACCCAAACTGATTGATAGGTTCAATACCCGACATAATAGCCAAACGGCGGCCTAATTGGGCAAATCATTCAGACGGAGTTCCCCAAGGAGCCGGGGTTTTTGTATATATATCTCTGCATTTATGTAAAATTCAATCACGCAGAGCCAAAAGCCCTCCGCCTTGAAGTCTTGCTTTCTCCAATGTTCAGATTTCTTAAGTTGCGTGTGTGTGCTTAAATCAAATTTTCAGTCATCTTCCAAGAAACCCGGAAAGCGATTTTCTTTCATCTTGGGCTATTTTTGACCAAACGAGACGTTTGCTGATTTATAACCTGCTATTATTGTATTCGTGAGGATTCTTAATGGTGCCATAAATCACCCCCCTCAAAAACAAAAGAGAAAACAGTGGGTTGCTGTGAGTTTTCCGTGCTGCCTGGTCATGTTCCAGAAGCATTCTCTCCTGACGTTTTGCCCACATCTATGGCAGGCCTTCTCAGAGGTTGTGAGGTCTGTTGGAAACTAGGCAAGTGGGGTTTAGATATCTGTGCTATGTCCAGAGTGGGAGAAAGAACTCTTGTCTAGTTTGCTGTGAGTCTTCCGTGCTGTCTGGTCATGTTCCAGAAGCATTCTCTCCTGACATTTCACCCACATCTATGGCAGGTGTCCTCAGAGGTTGTGGGGGGTTGGGACCCCTGGGATTTTTTAGGGGGCGGTGTCAGAGGGGCCACCAAAGACCACATATTTTGGATAGGCCTAGGACCCAAGTTTGGTCCAGATTCATCATTGTTTGAGTCTACAGTGCTCTCTGAATGTAGGTGAACTACAACTCTCAAACTCAAGGTCAATGCCCACCAAACTTTTCCAGTATTTTCTGTTGATCATGGGTGCTCTGTGTGCCCAGTTTGGCCCAACTCTATCATTGGTGGGGTCCAGAATGCTCTTTGATTGGAGGTGAACTATAAATCCCAGCAACTACAACTCCCAAATGGCAAAATCAACCTCCCCAACTGCACCAGTATTCAAATGTATGCCAAATTTGGAGAGCTTGTCTTCAACCATTTCAAAGCTCCCTGCTTGAGTGGTGATGGCATGATCGTCAGCATAGATGAAAAACTCTCTTCTTCTGGCAGTGGATGGTCATTTGTGCAAATTTTAAACATTGATGGTGTAACCGGGTATCCCCTGCAATAGGCAGTAAGGGCACCTAAAGCTTGAGTAGTGATGGCTATGGAACTCCCTCCCTGTTGAAATTAGACAGGCGCCTTCCCTCATGGCCTTCCGCAAGGGCCTGAAAACCTGGCTCTTTGAAAAGGCCTTCAATTAAGTGCTATGCTTTGGAATGACCACCGGAATGGAATATGACTACGAGACTGATTATGACCCAAACAAGACGAAGCGGATTTTTAGTTTAGTTTAGCTGTGTGTTAGTAAGATGTATGTTGCCCTGAATTTATTGTAACTGTTGTCTTTATGTTCTATGTTCTGTACACCGCCACGAGTCGCCTCCGGGCTGAGAGTGGCGGTCAACAAATGCAAATAATAATAATAATAATAATAATAATAATAATAATAATAATGGCATGATCGTCGACATAGATGAAGCTCTCTGTCCCTTCTGGCAGTGGCTAGTCATTTGTGTAAATGTTAAACATGGATAGTGCAAGCTGGTTTTCCCTCTAATAAGCAGTAAGATCACCTAAATCTTCAGAGAGTTTCTGTTCAACCCTTTCAAAGCTGCCTGCTTGGGCAGTGATGGCATGATCGTTGGCATAGATGAAGCTCTGTGTCCCTTCTGGCAGTGGCTGGTCATTTGTGTAAATGTTGAACATGGATGGGGCAAGCACACTCCCCTGAGTCGGGCCGTTCTTCTGTTTCCGCCATCTGCTTCTCTGGCCCTGGAACTCAACAAATAAGCTCCTGTTTTGTAGCAGGTTTCCTATGAAGCGGGTGACATGGTAGTCCTTTGTGATATTATACAGCTTTTTTCATGAGGCGATGGAGGAGTGACTATTAGAGGCTTTTAAGCAGGAGGGTTTGGGTGTCTTCCTGTCGAGCAGAATCGGACTGGATGGCCCTTGGGGTCTCTTGGACGCTCTATACATCTAAATGTGCCACTATATCAGCAGATGGAAATCCACAGGAAAGAAAACCCTGTCCTCAGCAAAGCGAAGGATGCGCTCGATCTGGATCCCTGAGCCAGCATCTTTGCTAATCATAATGAGCCTAAAACCACTGTTTCCCAAACCACTTCCAGCTGTGGCTTCTGACGGTGGTTTGGCGCGACAGTGAACCCAAAATGTCAGTTCTGTAAAGCAGTGCTAACTATAGACTGCTCTGAGACAAGAAAGGAGGAGAAGCACGTTGTGCCACCCAATGTAAATATTCTGAAAACTTCTTGACATACTTGAAGCTGCAAGGCTATTCAATGCCAATCAAGGTGGTCAATTGCAACATTCACAGGCAAGAGTTCTTTCTCCCACCCTGGACATTATTCCACAGAGAGTGCCTCCAGGCAACAATGGCCAGGCTACCTCTATGCAGATACCTTCACAACCAGGCTTTGAAGCTGCAAGGCTATTTAATGCCAATCAAGGTGGTCAATTGCAACATTCACAGGCAAGAGTTCTTTCTCCCACCCTAGACATTATTCCACAGAGGGTGCCTCTAGGCAACAAAGGCCAGGCTACCTCTAGGCAGATACCCTCACAGCCAGGCTTTGAAGCTACAAGGCTATTCAATAATAATAATAATAATAATAATTTTTATTTATACCCCGCCACCATCTCCCCAAGGGACTCGGAGCAGCTTACATGAGGCCAAGCCCAACAACACATCAATAAAGCCTTTTTAATACAGAAACAGAGCTGTCAGATTTGAATTTCCTGTTCCCCACCCCTCCACCAGCTCGACGATGATTGGCTGGGGTGCTACAGCTGGGAGGAGGCTTGGCTGCCTCCCAAGCGCCTGGGCCAATGGTTGAGCTTCTGCCTCCTTGGCTTCCTGACAAATCAGGAGAGTGGGAGGCGGGAACGAGGGGGAAACAATGCATTCTTGAATGGATTATGGAGATATAAAATGTCCAAGTGGCCAGCGAGTCCCGGGAGCCTGCAAGCTGGCCCTCCTATTGTCCTTGATTAGTGGCAATAAATGTTGATGTCTGGCAAGCCTGCCAGATCCAGATTTTCTTGGTGCTGAGATATGGGAACAATGAGGAAATCTGGCTGAAGTTTTGGTGGAGGAAGATTTAAATGAGTAAGAGATCAGGACAAAGTGTGGCTTTCCGAAGGCCCTTTATCCCCGAGGAGATATGATCATTAGTGCCAAGCGACCGCTTCCTCTTTGGGGGGGGGGGGGGGGGGCAACTCCGAGCCCCAGGGGTCATGATCCATTGTTATTGTCCATGCAAAAAAGTGTCTTTTGATAAGGTTATTTTCAACTGAGGATTTCCTCCTTATCCAGTCTGGTGTCCTTGTCCTTAGCAAAACTATAAGTTACTATCTTTTATTTGGGGGGGGGGGGGGGTCATGTTTGACTTCATACTTTGCAACCAAGGAGGTAAATCATTATTAGACTATGAGCAAAGTTTAGGTGGGGTGTAATAAATCCACCTCCTAGTAACTGTGAACAAGGGACTTAAGCTTAGAAAAAACAGGGCCTTGTTTCTACGAATCAAAGAATCTCCGTGCTTTAACCTTATGTACTTGGGTCAAACACACGATGGCTGCTTCGGCAACCTTTGTAATTGGATTTATTTTAATTACATGCTCGGAAGGTGTGCTTTGTCACAGTCAGAATTGCCATTGGGTGGCGCTCTAACCTTGCCTTTCCCCCTTTTTTTGCAGACTGGCTCTCCTCCGGGGAATGAGAATGGAGCATCCCGCGAAGCGTTGGTGAGTTCATGGCTTCCCTTTTGTGTTTCCTTCCACTGGTTTGGTCACTCCTTCTGAGCATCACTCTCAGAGCACAGCTTGTTTACATTGACCTATATGTCTCTCTGTTCCCTGACATGTCTTTGGGTTGCTGTGAGTTTTCCAGACTTGCCATATTCTAGAAGCATTCTCTCCTGACGTTCCTCCCATATCTATGGCAGGCAGCTTTACAAGTTGTGAGGGCTGTTGGAAACTAAACAAGGGAGGTTTATATATCTGTGGAAAGTCCACAGGAAACACTCAGGGCTAGCTAAACACCTCCCAACAAAGGATTCCCTCAGAAAGGAAGCAGCCAGGCTTTGAAACTGCATGGCCATTCAATGCTAATCAAGGTGGCCCATTGCAACATTGACACTTGCCTCAAAAAGACGAGTTCTATGTGTTGTTGAAGGCTTTCATGGTTGGAATCACTGAGTTGCTGAGAGTTTTCCAGACTTGCCATAGTCTAGAAGCATTCTCTCCTGACATTTCTCCCACATCTATGGAAGGCAGAGGTTGTGAGGTCTGTTGGAAACTAGGCAAGGGAGGTTTATATATCTGTGGAATGAGGTCCAGTTTGGAAGAAAGAACTCTTGTCTGCTTGAGGCAAGTGTGAATGTTGCAATTGGCCAACCTGATTAGCATTGAATGGTCTTGCAGCTTCAAAGCCTGCTGGTTGCTGCCTGGGGGGAATCATTTGTTGGGAGGTGTTAGTTGGCCCTGATTTGTTTCCTGTCTGGAATTCCCCAGACAGTGAGGTTTTTATATATCGGAGCAATGTCTAGGGTTTCCTGCTTGGGGAATCACTTTGTTGGAAGTGTTAGCTGGCCCAGATTGTTTACTGTCCAGGGTGGGAGAAAGAACTCTTACCTGTTGGAGGCAAGTGTGAATTGCCTTGATTAGCATTGAAGAGCCTTGGCAGTGTTAAGGCTTGACTAATTTCTGCCTGGGGGAATCCTTTGTTGGAAGTGTTAGCTGACCTGAACGCCTGTCTGTGAAGGTTGTCATTGGCTAGCTTGAATAGCATTGAATGGCCTTGCAACTTCAAAGCCTGGCTGGTTGCTGTCTGGGGGGGGGGGGTGTCATTTGTTGGGAGGTGTTAGCTGTCCCTGATTGTTTTCTGTCTGGAGTTCCCCAGAGAGTGAGGTTTATATATCTGTGGAATGATGTCCAGGGTGGGAGAAAGAACTCTTGTCTGTTGGAGGCAAGTGTGAATGTTGCAATTGATTGCCTTGATTCACATTGAAGAGCCTTGCAGTGTCAAGACTGGACTGATTCCTGCCTGGGGGAATCCTTTGTTGGGTGTTAGCTGGCCCTGATTGTTTACTGTCCAGGGTGGGAGAAAGAGAACTCTTACCTGTTGGAGGCAGGTATGAATGTTGCAATTGATTGCCTTGATTTGCATCGAAGAACCTTGCAGTGTCAAGGCTTGACTGATTCCTGCCTGGGGGAATCCTTTGTTGGGAGGTGTTCGCTGGCCCTGAATCACCTGTCTGTGAATGTTGGCATTGGCCAGCTTGAATAGCATGAATGGCCTTTCAGCTTCAAAGCCTAGCTGGTTGCTGCCTGTGGGAGGGGTCATTTGTTAGGAGGTGTTAGCTGTCCCTGATTGTTTTCTGTCTGGAGTTCCCCAGACAGTGAGGTTTATATATCTCCTCCTTGTTTAGAGATGCTTTTCTTTCAAGGTGTGCGGTGGGCCCCATTTCATAATTTGTGCATTTATTTGCAATACATTAATCAATACACTCTAGACTATGTAGAGGGAATCGCACGAAGATATCTAGTCTAGTCTTCCAATGCTTGATCTCTGCACCGTCTCCCTTGATGCATTCAGACTCTCAATTTCTGTCAAAATGCGTTAAATACTCTTTTTCTCTTCAAAACTAAAACATAACAGGAGATTAAAATAACCAGTTAACCGATCGAAAAGCACTTTATAAACACACGCTGTGCAAGTCATAGATTTTATGCACTCGAAGCTTTCAGAGACATCGATCTTTTCGGCATTGACACGCTTTTCCCCAACATGCCCCGAAAATAAAGTAATTGTGTCCTTGCGAGCTGCCCATTTCAAGGCTTCCAATTATGGAATTACTACTGGGTGTGAGATTTATCAACACCACGTGGGGAATTTTGGGGGGTCATTCAGCACCATTTTTCTTCAGCAGGACCACTTCTTATACGCACCCTATAATCTGCGCTCGCCATTAGCCTTCGCCTGTTTCCTTTGAGTTGATCTGCAGGTGGTTTTCTGTTTTTGTGCATCATAAAAGTGTGTTGAAGTGGCACAACATACCCGTTCCTGATTACGGTACGGATTAGGAATCAGCTGGTTTCCCCTGTAAGAGGAAGTAAGAGCACCTCAAGCTTCGGAGAGCATTTGTTCACAACCATTTCAAAGCTCTCTGCTTGAATGGTGATGGCTGCGATCGTCAGCATAGATGTAACTCTCTGTCCCGTTCTGGCGGTGGCTGAACATTTGTGTCAATATTAAACATGGATGTTGCAAGCTGGTTTTCCCTGTAATAGGCAATAAAAGCACCTAAAGCTTCGGAGAGCTTCTGTTCAACCATTTGAAATCTCCCTGCTTGAGCGGTGATGGCACAATCGTCAGCATAGATGAAACTCTCTGTCCCTTCTGGCAGTGGAGGATCATTTGTGTAAATGTTAAACTTTGATGGTGCCATCTGGTTTTTCTGCAATAGGCAGTAAAAGCATCTAAAGCTTCAGGGAGCTTCTGTTCAACCGCTTGAGCGGGTGATGGCATGATCGTCAGAATAGATGAAACTCTCTGTCCCTTCTGGCAATGGCTGGTCGTGTGTGTAAATGTTACAGATTGATGGAACAATCACGCTCCCCCTGAGGCAGGGCCGTTCTTCTGTTTTCGCCATCTCTTTCTCTGACCCTGAAACTCAACAAAAAAGCTCCTGTTATCTAGTGGGAAAATCAACAAGAATGCCTTCTTGTTAGATTTTGGGCTCTGGAAATGGTTTATAATTATTCCTGGGAGTGAATTATCTCAGTAGAGGCAACGTCGCTATTTATCCTGGTCTTGGTTTCAAGTGCTCTAAGTTTCGTGCACCAAGTTTTTTGCCAAATGTAAGTTTTGCCTATGGGATTTGTCCTGCTGTTTTGTTTCAGTGGTTTCATGTGCCTGCTTCATGGATTTCTATAGACTCATGGGTCTGGTTCTCCTTTGAAGTTTGATGAACTACTTTGGATTTTTACCATTCGGCAACTTTTTACGGCTTTGCTTACATATATCCTACGATAAGTGGCTTGTCTGATTTTACCAAGCGGCTGTGGTGTTTAAGGTCAGAGGTGTACGACAGTACCATTGCATTGCTGTATTTTGTGTCTTCTGTAAGAGGTTTATAATGATTTTCATGGGAGTGAGTTTCCTCAGTCAAGTCAATGTTGTCATTTTATCACGGTCTTGCTTTCAAGTGCTCTGAGTTTCATGTACCAAGCTTTTGCCAAACTTAAGTTTTGTTTCATGGTTCGAGTGCCCTGCTTCATTGATTTCTATAGACTTATGGATCTGGTTCTCCTTTGAAACGTCTGAACTGTTTTGGATTTTACTGTTTTACAACTTTTTAGTATAATAAAGTGCTTGCTTATTTTACCAAGCGGCTATGGTGTTTAAGGTTAGAGGTGTTGCCAGCTTTGGTGTATGACAGTACTATTGCATTGCTGTATTGTGTGTCTTCTGGAAAAGGCTTATAATGATTCATGAGAGTGAGTTGCCTCAGTCAAGTCAATGTTATTTATTTTATCACGGTCTTGCTTTCAAGTCCTCTGAGTTTCATGTACCAAGCTTTTGCCAAACTTAAGTGTTTTGTTTCATGATTCAAGGTTTATAATGATTGATGGGAGTGAGTTGCCTCAGTCGGGTCAATGTTGTTTTGCTCTTTTGGTTGTTGTTGTTCTTCCAGCCATTTCCAATCATGGGATTTTCCAGGGCTGAGAATGCCGTGAGCCCGCTCGCTCATTCATAGTCTTTTTCAAAACTTTGCTAATGTTTACAATTGAATTATCCGTTTCTCCTGCCCTTTTTTTGCATCCCCAAGCGAGGGCTCGGTTCCTGTCCCCCCGCTGTCGCCCCGCCTCCGCTCCCACCCTTTGCCCCCCCCTTTCGGGCTGACAGAAATTACCTTCTGTTTAATTAACATCATCCTCCCCTGCTCTTTATATACTGACTGCTGCATAATTGCTCGGAGGAAAGAGGAACGCATAGCAGGCTATTATATCTATATATTAGACATAGATATAAAATAAAAAATAATTCATTGGGAGAGGCGGGGGAGGGCGGGGGGGAGCTCATCACGGAGCGAAAAACAGTGTCCCTGAAATATATAATCCGATCTCTTGACGGAAAACAGCCGTGCATTTTGGGAGGGTTGCGGAGCTCTTTAGGGAAGGGGTTGGCTTCCTTTTTAATTAATATTTTTTGCTTACTCTCCAGTAGTCGCTCCGTTTCTGCTTAGGTGTCCTCATCACTTCCAGCCGAGAGTCTGCAAATCGGCCGTTTTGCTCCCTGCTTTTGTCCTGACTCGCGGGTCTTGGAGGTGTCTTTATCATTCCGGGACAGGACGAAATTAGTGGCGTTTTTTTTGGCTCAATTCCAACTGTAGGAAGGGGTTTTCGGAGTCCTATGATTCCCCAAGGGATGACACTTCTCCTAAACAAAGTGAGATATCAATCTTGCCAAACTTTTCTCTCCTGCGCATGCAAACCAAGACTCTGTCCTATGCATTTCTGTTCACA
>NC_090033.1:7146579-7229079 GCF_037176765.1 Anolis sagrei
AGCCTCCACTTCGCTGCTGGTTTCTGGCTGCGGCGTGCAAAGACTCCCTAAGACGCGTGCGGGTGGGTTTCGCTCAACTAGTTCCCTCCCTTTGCCAGGACTCGCCCTCCACTCTGCTCTCTCCTCATGCCTCCCATCTCTGATCTGGAGATATGCCCTTGAGCATAGATTTCTGTCCTGACTGTTGGGCAAGTGGGCTTATTAACAAAAGACACTGGAGTTTTTTTCACACAAGGATTCCCTCTAACTGGATCTTTCTCACATGAGGTTTCTCTCACATTGGAGCTTTCTCACACAGGCTTCTCTCACACTGGAGTTTTTTCACACAAGGCTTCTCTCACACTGGATCTTTCTCACATGAGGCTTCTCTCACACTGAATCTTTCTCACACAAGGCTTCTCTCACACTGGAGCTTTCTCACACGAGTCTTCTCTCACACTAGAGCTTTCTCACACGAGGCTTCTCTCACACTGGAGCTTTCTCTCATGAGCTTTCTCTCACACTAGAGCTTTCTCACATGAGGCTTCTCTCACACTGGAGCTTTCTCACATGAGGCTTCTTGCACACTGGAGCTTTCTCATACGAAGCTTCTCTCACATTGGATCTTTCTCACACAAGGCTTCTCTCACACTGGAGCTTTCTCATATGAGGCTTCTCTCATACTGGATCTTTCTCACATAAGGCTTCTTGCACACTGGAGCTTTCTCACACGAGGCTTCTTACACTGGAACTTTCTCACACAAGTGTTCTCACACTGGAGCTTTTTCACACATGGCTTCTCTCACACTGGAGCTTTCTCATATGAGGCTTCTCTCATACTGGATCTTTCTCACATAAGGCTTCTTGCACACTGGAGCTTTCTCACACGAGGCTTCTTACACTGGAACTTTCTCACACAAGTGTTCTCACACTGGAGCTTTCTCACACGAGGCTTCTCTTACACTGGAGCTTTCTCATATGAGGCTTCTCTCATACTGGATCTTTCTCACATACGGCTTCTTGCACACTGGAGCTTTCTCACACGAGGCTTCTCTCACACTGGAACTTTCTCACAGAAGTGTTCTCACACTGGAGCTTTTTCACACATGGCTTCTCTCACACTGGAGCTTTCTCACACAAGGCTTCTCTCACGCTTGAGCTTTCTCACACAAGGCTTCTCTCACACTGAAGCTTTCTCACGCAAGGCTTCTCTCACACTTGAGCTTTCTCACACAAGGCTTCTCTCACACTTGAGCATTCTCACATGAGGCTTCTCTCACACGAGCTTTCTCACACTGAGGTTTACCACACACTCCTCAGAATGACACAAGCTTTGGCCCACTAACAGGCTTTGGCCTACTTACTCTTGCAGTGGTTGATTCGCACTTTTGTAATCAAATATACCTGGTTAATATTTAATATCTTTGACACTGATTTCCAATGAAGCAAATATACATTTGGGTAACGAGATCTGATTTGGCTTGATGCCTGACTCTTAATGACACCCCCGGTGGCCGTTGTCCCTCTTTCTTGGGCCGAGTGCCTCAGACCCAAAGGGGCTCCGAGGGGGAGAATGGGCCTTCCTTCCCAAGTGTGTCGTGGGGCGCTTCGTGCCCGGCACGGAGGGGCATGGAGGCGCGTGCCAGGCCTATATATAGAGCCATTGTTCAGCCTGGGAGCTGGTGAGTCAGTGCGTACGGAGGGAGAGAGAGAGAGAGAGAGAGGCGCACCAAAGGAAGGATGTGCGCCAGAGCGGAGGGATGGCAGCTCAAGGACCTGGTTAAGGAGGCCGAGCAGAGCGGTCCCAGTTGAACCCGAGGATGGGGCCATACGTAGCCCTCCCTCCCATCAAGACTTCCCCAAAAGTCCCAAACACTGAGAAGCTTGCCCTTCCCATTTTGCATAAAATGATATAATATATATGAACGCTATATTAATAATATAATATATCGGCATCGTATATTATAATAATATTAATATAAATAAATAAATAATATAAATAAAAATATAAATAAATAAATAATATTATATTATATTAATAAATAATATTAATATAGATGAAATATAAATAAATAAATAATATGAAATATATTATAATATTAATATTAATTCATAAATAATATAAATAAAAATATAAATAAATAAATAATATTATATTATATTAATAAATAATATTAATATAGATGAAATATAAATAAATAAATAATATGAAATATATTATAATATTAATATTAATTCATAAATAATATAAAATATTATATATAATATTAATATAAATAAATAATAGAAGTAAACAAATAATATAAATAAATAATATTAAAATATATTATAATATTAATAGAAATAAACAAATAATATAAAATATTATATATATAATATTAATAGAAATAAATAATAGAAATAAATAAATAATATACATAATATAATATAAGTAAATAAATAGCGTAAAAATATATTACAATAATATTAATATAAATAAAAATATAAATAAATAAATAGTACAAAAATATAATATTAATATAAATAAACAAATAATATGAAATATTATGTATATATAATATTAATATAAATAAATAATATAAGTAAATAAACAATATAATATAAATAAATAGTATAAAATATATTATAATAATATAAATATAAATGAATAATACAAAAATATATTATAATATTAATATAAATACATAAATAATATAATATATATATAATATTGATATAAATAAATAAAATATATAAATAATATAAGTAAATGAACAGTATAAAATATAATATAATAATATTAATATAAATAAACAAATAATATAAAATATTATATATAATATTAATATAAATAAATAATATAAGTAAATAAATCATATAAATAAATAATATAAGTAAATAAATAGTATAAAAATATATAATAATAATATGAATAAAAATAAATAAACAACACCAATAAATAATATAAAATATATATTTTAATATTAATAACAATAAATAAATAATATAAAATATTATATATACAATATTAATATAAATAAACAATATAAATAAATACATAATATAAATATATAATATAAGTAAATAAATAAATAGTATAAAAATATATTATATTAATGTAAATAAATAAATAACATAAATAAATAATATATATAATATGTATTATAATAATATTAATATAAATAAATATTATATCATAATAATATTAATATAAATAAATAATACATATTATAATAATATGGTGGTGGGTTATCTCCTGACATGCAAGCAGAGAGAGACCTCAAAGCACACAGCACAAACTCTCCATGCTAAAGCGTACGGTGATGGGTTGTTGTCTTGGTTGCGTTCCAAGATGGCCAGTTTTGCCTTTGGACATACGGCACAAGTAGTCGCATTGTGGGATTTGGCTCCTCCTCGTCATTGCCTTCTCCTACTCGCTGACCCCCGTCCTTCTCCTTGACCTGCTGCAAGTCGTTCTCGTGATTCCCCAGCAACATGCCGATTCCTGCTGCACATGGTGCACAGTGCTCATTAGTGGCGCAGATTATTAGTGGCGCCACATGGCTTTCTTCTCTTCCTCCTTCGCACCTCCCACCTGTTGCCAGGCTCCCCGGCGGGGAAAAGCGGGCGATTGTGCCAAGGAACAGCAAGTGTGCAAACGGAGGGGGCGGAAACGCTTGGCACACAAACTCCGAACCGTCGCACTCGAACCCGCCTCTGCAGGATGGAAGAGAAGTGATCCCAGTTGGCTTTCGGGGGAGAGTTAGGAAGTGCAGTGCTTGAATACTGTGGGATCCTGGGAGATGTAGTTTTGCCAGGCCTTTGACCTTCTCTGCCCAAGAGGGCTGGGGCGTCACCAAACTATAAATCCCCCAAAAGAAGCGTTTGGATGCGCCATAGTTCTGTATCGCTTTGATGTCTTGCAAAAAGGCCAGGGTCGCTGTCCAAGGTCCTGCCTCCCTCAATGCCCAGTTTTGCTCCTCGCTGAGCGTTGCCTCGGCCATTTTCTTCCAGGAGGGAGCGCTTTCCAACCCCAGGCCCTCGTGCACAACCACCTGTTTTTCCGTTGCTCTGTTGCACACTCACCTATCTCTTGCACACTCACCTCTCTTGTTTGCCAAATCACCTGTCTCTGTCTCACACAGTTGATTTTCTCTTGTCTCTTTTTCACACTCTGCGGCACAACCACCTGTCCATTTCTCTGTTGCACACTCACCTATCTCTCGCACACTTACCTCTTGCACTTGCAAAATCACCTGTCCCTGCCTCACACACTCAATGTTATCTTGTCTCTTTCTCACACTCACCTCTCTGTTTCATACTCTTCAGCACAACCCCCTGTCTTTCTATTTCTCTGATGCACACTCACCTATCTCTTGCACACTTACCTCTCACACTTGCAAAATCACCTGTCTCTGCCTCACACACTCAATGTTATCTTGTCTCTTTCTCACACTCACCTCTCTGTTTCACACTCTGCGGCACAACCACTTGGTTTTCCATTTCTCTATTGCACACTCACCTATCTCTCACACACTCACCTCTCACACTTGCAAAATCACCTGTCTCTGCCTCACACACTCGATGTTCTCTTGTCTCTTTCTCACACTCACCTCTCTGTTTCACACTCTGCGGCAGAACCTCCTGTCTGTCCATTTCTCTGTTGCACACTCACCTATCTCTCACACGCTCACCTCTCTCATTTGCCAAATCACTTGTGTTTGCCTCACACACTTGATGTTATCTTGTCTCTTTCTCACAGACGCTCACCTCTCTGTTTCACACTCACCTGTCTGTGTCACAACCCCTTGTCTTTCCATTTCTCTGTTGCACACTCACCTCTTGCACTTGCAAAATCACCTGTTTCTGCCTCACACACTCGATGTTCTCTTGTCTCTTTCTCACAGTCGCTCACCTCTCTGTGTCACACTCACCTGTCTGTGTCACAACTACCTGTCCTTCCCTTTCTTTGTTGCCCACTCACCTATCTCTCACACACTCACCTCTCTCACTTGCCAAATCACCTGTGTCTGCCTCACACACTCAATGTTATCTTGTCTCTTTCTCACAGACGCTCACCTCTCTGTGTCACACTCACCTGTCTGTGTCACAACTACCTGTCCTTCCCTTTCTTTGTTGCCCACTCACCTATCTCTCACACACTTGCCAAATCACCTGTCTCTGCCTCACACACTCAATGTTATCATGTCTCTTTCTCAAACACACCTCTCTGTTTCACACTCTGCAGCACAACCACCTGTCTTTCCATTTCTTTGTTGCACACTCACCTATTTCTCACACACTTATCTCTCACACTTGCAAAATCACCTGTCTCTGTCACATACACTCCATGCTCTCTTGTCTTTTTCTCACAGATGCTCACCTCTCTGTATCACACTCACCTGTCTGTGTCACAACCCCGTCTTTCCATTTCTATGTTGCACACTCACCTCTTGCACTTGCAAAATCACCTGTCTCTGTCTCACACACTCCATGCTCTCTTGTCTCTTTCTCACAGATGCTCACCTCTCTGTTTCACACTCATCTGTCTGTGTCACAACCACGTGTCTTTCCATTTCTCTGTTGCACACTCACCTATCTCTCACACACTTACCTCTCACACTTGCAAAATCACCTGTTTCTGCCTCACACACTTGATGTTCTCTTGTCTCTTTCTCACAGACACTCACCTCTCTGTGTCACAACTACCTGTCCTTCCATTTCTCTGTTGCGCACTCACATACCTTTTGCACACTCACCTCTCTGTCTCACACACTCAATGTTGTCTTGATTCTTTCTCACAGACACTCACCTCCCTGTTCCACACTCAGCAGTCTCTGGCACAACCACCAGTCTCTCTCTCTCTCGCTGACTCAGTGTCTCTCACACCTTCTTCTCTTTTTCTCGGTCTTCCTTGCACACTTGTGTCTCTCTCTCACAAGCGCGTGTTCCTTTCTCTCTGCCACACCTACTCCTTTCCCTGTCTCCCCAAACACTCGTTCTTTGTATCTGTCACACATCGCCTCCTCTCCCACACTTGTGCAAAAGGGGGGGGGGTGTTTCCAAGACTGGCTTCCTTGCCCAGCTCTCCTGGACGGCTGGAGAGGTGACCCCAGTGCCCTTGGGGGCTGGAACTGACCAGGGCAAGTGTCCAGCAGGTTTGGGCCAGTGGCGGTCAGGGAGGGAGGGAGGGGCACGGAAGAGGAGTGGCCCTTCCTCCTCCTCCTCCTCCTCTTTTGTGGGATCTCCCCTTTGCAAAGCAACCTTGCCCTGAGATCAGCGCCATGGGGTCCCGCAAGCGCAGCTTCACCTTTGGGGCCTATGGAGGGTGAGTAGGGCTCGGCCAGGGACGATGGGCCCTCTGCTCGGGGGTTCCAGCCACTGTTGAGGATTCTGGGACATGCCCTCCCCAAGTTGGCCTTGGCCCTCCCAAGAGTGCGTGCCCGTGGCGTGCTGCCTCTTCCCCTTCCTCTTGCCTTTCTTCCTCACCGTGAAGAAAGGTTTCAAAAACTGCAATACAATTTTGACCTCAGTTTGTGTATGTATTGTGTTGTATGTATGTATTGTGTATGTTGTGTATATGCTGCATATTTTATGTATGTGTGTATATATATATAGTGTTCCATGTTGTATATATGTATTATGTAAGTTGCACGTTGTATATATGCATTGTACATACACAATACATACAGATATGTTGTCTGTATGCATTGTGTATGTTGCATGATTTCTGTATGTATTGTGTATGTTGTCTGTATGTATTGTGTATGTTGCATGATGTATGTATGTATGTATTGTGCATGATGTATGAATGTATTGTGTATGTTGCGTGATGTATGTATTATATATGTTGCATGTATGTATTGTTTATATTGTGTGTATGTTGCATGTATGTATTGTTTATGTTGTATGTTGTATGTCGTTACTGTGTATTGTGTGTATTGTGTGTGTTGCATGATGTATGTATGTATTGTGTATGTTGCATGTATGTTGCATGTTGTGTGTATGGACTGTGTATGTTGCATGTTATGTGTATATATTGTGTATGTTGTCTGAATGTATTAGGTATAGTGCATGATGTATGTATGTACTGTGCATGTTGCATGCTGCCTGCCTGTATTATTTTGTGTGTCTGTTGCATGTTGTGTGTATGGACTGTGTATGTTGCATGTTATGTGTATATATTGTGTATGTTGTCTGAATGTATTAGGTATAGTGCATGATGTATGTATGTACTGTGCATGTTGCATGCTGCCTGCCTGTATTATTTTGTGTGTCTGTTGCATGTTGTGTGTAGGTATTGTGTATGTTGTGTGTATGTACTATGTATATTGCATGATGGATGTATGTATTGTGTATCTTGCATGCTGAATGTTTGTATTGTTTATGTTGTGTGTATATTGCATGTTGTATATATGCTGTGTGTATGTCTTGCGTTTGTGTCATACTCTAAGATAATATAATGATTGCACATATTCCGTCTTACTTGGGGGGAGGCCCGTGCCTTTCGTTGCACCCACACTGCTATGTGTGCAGCTGATGGTCTTGCAATGTTTTCCCATATTTTCCCATATTTCCTCCTGGACGTCCTGGGTTCCTTTGCAAATTGAATACTTTTGTGTGTTCTTCTGGGTCGTTTTCCATGCGTTGTTCTCCCCCTGGAGTCTCATTCCAGGGAGGAAAGTGGGATGCGAGCGAATCCAACGAGAGGAGTGGGATCCCCCTGGAATGCCCCCCCCCCCAAATCCCTCCCTTGGGGACAAAGCGGCCTTTCTGTCGCCCTGCGCTCCCCGTGGGAGGAAGAGGCCACGACCCGTGACCACCGCCGAGGTCCATAGCCCACGCCAGGCATTCCTCGGGCCAAATGGGCCTCTCCCCCTGTTCCCATCACCCTCAGTGGGGCTGTGCTGTGGGGGGACGATGGGGGGTGTAGTCCCTCTCCGAACCACCTTGAGGAAAGGCGAAAGAGAGTCTGTTTTGTGTGTGTGTGTGTATGAGTGTGTTTACGTTTCTCGCTTTCCTCCCTTTGGCCTTATTTTGCTTGGGGGGAGCGCCTGCTGACCCCAAACACAGAGACCGGTTCCCAGTCTGGCCGGACAGGTTTGGGGCCGTGCGGGCCAGGCCAAAACAACCCTTGTTTGGGAACGTTTCGGCACACGGGGACCCTGCGGGTGTTTTGGGAACGGAGGGAAAGAAGGAGGCCGAGGGCAGGAGGAGGACTTGGAATCAGACACCTTCATTAGCATTGAAAAGCCTTGCAGCATCAAGGCCTGGCTGATTCCTGCCTGGGGGAATCCTTTGTTGGGATGCTAACTCAGACTATAGCACAGCTGGTAACATACAACCAGCATCAATAAGATCTACCAACCAAAAAGTTGCCAGTTCGAAGCCCGGGTGGGGATGAGCACCCAACTGCCAGCCCAGCTCACTGTTGACCTAAGTAGTTCAGCTTTATTTATTTTATTTATTTACGACATTTGTATGCCGCCCTTCTCACCCCAAAGGGGACTCAGAGCGGCTTACAAGTAAAATGTAAACACAATATATTATATTATATTATATTATATTATATTATATTATATTATATTATTACCACAGCACAATATTAATATTATATATTACTATATTGTACTATAAAATTATATTTATTTTATTTATTTACGATATTTATATGCCACCCTTCTCACCCCGAAGGGGACTCAGAGCAGCTTACAAGTAAATTGTAAATACAATATATTATATTATTACCATAGCACAATATTAATAATATATATTACTATATTGAACTATAAAATTATACTATAATATTAGTAATACTACACCTACCTACCTCAAGCAGACAAGAGTTCTTTCGCCTTATCTAGACATCATTCCACAGGGATATAAACCCCACTTTCCTCGTTTCCAACAGACCTCACAGCCCCTGAGGATGCCTGCCATAGATGTGAATTCCTCTCTTGCTCCTTTCCCCATTTTGTTCTTTTTCCTTCCAGGGCAGATAAGAGCTCCGCGTATCCCGTGAGCCTGCGGTGAGTCCAATATTTACTTCCTAGGAAATGGGGAGAAATTCTGCAGCACTGCTGGTCACAGCTGACCTCCAGCTGGAGCTCTCAAGGGCCAGGGCTTACCAAAAGTCCTGGTCCTCAAACACTCTCTGCTTCATTCGGAAAAATGCTGCACTTGCAGAGCTCAGGCGGTGTTGTATTTCAGTTTCAGTATTGACTTTTGGGGAGAGGAGGCTGCCACAGCAGGGTTTGGAGGACAACAGTTTTGTAAACAAGCATCTTGGTCTTCCTACGGATATCCCGGTCCTCAAACACTCTGTGCTTCATTCGGAAAAGCACTGCACTCGCAGAGCTCAGGCGGTGTTGTATTTCAGTGTCAATGTTGACTTTTGGGGAGAGGCGGCTGCCACAACAGGGTTGGGAGGACAATAGCACCTTGGTCTCCCTACAGATGTCCCGGTCCTCAAACACGCTGTGTTTCATTCAGAAAAATGCTGCACTCGCAGAGCTCAGGCGGTGTTGTATTTCAGTGTCATTTTTTACTCTTGGGGAGAGGTGGCTGCGACAGCTGGGTTGGGAGGACAATGGCTTTGTAAACAACATTTTGGTCTCCCTACGGATGTCCCGGTCCTCAAACACTCTCTGCTTCATTTGGAAAAAATGCTGCACTTGCAGAGCTCAGGCGGTGTTGCATTTCAGGGTCAATGTTGACTTCTGTGGAGAGGTGGCTGCCACAGCAGGGTTGGGAGGACAATGGCTTTATAAACAAGCACCTTGGTCTCCCTATGGATGTCCCGGTCCTCAAACACTCTCAGCTTCATTCGGAAAAATGCTGCACTCGCAGAGCTCAGGCGGTGTTGTATTTCAGTGTCATCATTGACTTTCGGGGAGAGGTGGCTGCCACAGCAGGGTTGGGAGGACAATGGCTTTATAAACAAGCACCTTGGTCTCCCTATGGATGTCCCGGTCCTCAAACACTCTCAGCTTCATTCAGAAAAATGCTGTACTCGCAGAGCTCAGGCAGTGTTGTATTTAGGGTCAATGTTGACTTTTGGGGAGAGGTGGCTGCCACAGCAGGGTTGGGAGGACAATAGCTTTGTAAACAAACACCTTGGTCTTTCTACGGATGCCCCAATCCTCAAACACTCTGTGCTTCATTCGGAAAAATGCTGCACTCGCAGAGCTCAGACGGTGTTTTATTTCAGTGTCATTTTTGACTTTTGGGGAGAGGTAGCTGTCACCACCTCTCCCCAAAAGGAGAGGACAATGGAGGAAAATGGCGTTGTAAACAAGCACCTTGGTCTCCCTACGGATGTCACGTGATTCCACCTGTTGCCATCACGTCATCACGGAGCGTGTGCTCTCCCCAAAGGGCTTTTAGGCCTGCGTGACCCAAGTGCCAGGCTTTCCCACTCGATTTCCGCGCTGTTTCCAGTTCCCCAATTCCGCGTGGCATGAGGCGCCCGCTTCATCACTCGCTCGGCTGAGTTCAGCGCGGCTTTTTGGGTGGCGAAAGGCAGGGTCTCCTCTCTCCCCCTTTGGTGCTCTCTTCCTTCCTCGCGGTCAATTGGGCACAACCGATTCGCTCGCCAAGTTCACACCGGAGGAGCGAGGCCTTGGCAGGCGGGCAAAGGCCACCCGGGCATGGGGGGGGGTCCTCCCTCGCCCTCTTGACTCTCTTTTGGGGAGGGGGAGGGATGCCCCTTGGCGCTCTGTGCCGCAAAGTGGAAAATCCGTGGCGTTTGGCTTGCTCTTTGCTGAATTATTCAAGCCAGGCGTCAATAATGGATGCCTAAGTGAGTCACCCGGTTTATTTAAATTCAGTACAGCATCCTGGGTTCATCTGCACTTTCTAAATGGGGGGGGGGGTCCCCAAGCCCCCTCCCTGCCCTTTCCTTCCTCTTCACTTTCCGAGGCAGAAAGGAAAGACGGGAAATGTTTGGATCCCAAAAGGGCTCGGTGTGAGAGGCCTCAGTGTGACATAATCCTCAGTGTGTGAGAAGCTGTGCGTGGATCCCAAAAGGGTTCAGTGTGAGAGGCCTCAGTATGAAGTAGGCCTCAAGTGTGTGAGAAGCTGTGCGTGGATCCCAAAAGGATTTGGTGAGAAAGACCTCAGTGTGAGGTAGGCCTCAGTGTGTGAGAAAGTGTGCGTGGATCCCAAAAGGGTTCAGTGTGAGGTAGGCCTCAGTGTGTGAGAAGGTGTGCGTGGATCCCAAAAGGGTTTAGTGTGAGAGGCCTCAATGTTAGGTAGGCCTCAGTGTGTGAGAAGCTGTGCGTGGATCCCAAAAGGATTTGGTGAGAAAGACCTTAGTGTGAGGTAGGCCTCAGTGTGTGAGAAAGTGTGCGTGGATCCCAAAAGGGTTCAGTGTGAGGTAGGCCTCAGTGTGTGAGAAGGTGTGCATGCATCCCAAAAGGGTGCAGTGTGAAAGGCCTCAGTGCGAGATAAGCCTCAGTGTGTGAGAAGGTGTGCATGGATCCCAAAAGGATTCGGTGAGAGAGGCCTCAGTGTGAGGTAGGCCTCAGTATGTCAGAAGGTGTGTGTGGATCCCAAAAGGGTTCCGTGTGAGAGGCCTCAGTGTGAGATAGGCCTCAGTGTGTGAGAAGGTGTGTTGTGATCCCAAAAGGGTTCAGTGTGAGAGGCCTCAGTGTGAGGTAGGCCTCAGTGTGTGAGAAGGTGTGTTGTAATCCCAAAAGGGTTCAGTGTGAGAGGCCTCAGTGTGAGGTAGGCCTCAGTGTGTGAGAAGGTGTACGTGGATCCCAAAAGTGTGAGGTAGGCCTCAGTGTGTGAGAAGGTGTGTGTGGATCCCAAAAGGGTTTAGTGTGAGAGAGGCCTTAGTGTGAGGTAAACCTCAGTGTGTGAGAAGGTGTGCGTGGATCCCAAAAGGGTTCAGTGTGAGGTAGGCCTCAGTGTGAGGTAAGCCTCAGTGTGTGAGAAGGTGTACATGGATCCCAAAAGGGTTTGGTGTGAGAGGCCTCAGTGAGGTAAGCCTCAGTGTGTGAGAAGGTCTGCATGGATCCTAAAAGGGTTGGCCTTGGTCAGGATGAAATGGTGGGCGGTAAGGAAGAAGGGTAGCCATGAAAACCCATCTTGCCTACTCCTGAGACATAATCCTAGCACTGGAAGAGACCCCCAAGGGCCATCCAGTCTAACCCCCTTCCGCCATGCAGGAAGGCACAATCAAAGCACTCCCAATAGAGAGACGGCCTCTGTGGAAAAGCCTCCCATTGGAACTCTCCTTGTGTCCTCCTCCTCCTCCTCCTCTTCAATAGGAAAGAGAAATATGGTTCTCCTATTCCCTCTCGACTTTCTCTTCTTCCAGATAAACATCCCTCCGGAGGAAGGAAAAAGAGTAGGAAGGGAGGAAGAGAAGGATGGAAGGAGATGGAGGGAGGGAAGAGAGAAGGAAGGAAAGACAAAAGGGAAGAAAGGAGAAAAAGAGAAGGAGGGAGGAAAGACAAAAGGGAAGGAAAGAAGGAAGGAAGGAGAAAGAGAGAGGGAAGGAAAGATGGTGGAAGGGAAGGAAAGAGAAAGGAAAGAGAAGGATGGAAGAGGAATGAAGGAAAAAGGGAAGGGAGGAAGGAAGGATGGAAGGAGATGGAGGGAGGGAAGAGAGGAGAAAGGAAAGACAAAAGAGAAGAAAGGAGAAAAATAGAAGGAGGGAGGAAAGACAAAGGGGAAGGAAGGAAGGAAGGAAGGAAGGAAGGAAGGAAGGAAGGAAGGAAGGAAGGAAGGAGAAAAAGAGAGAGGGAAGAAAGGAAAGATCAAAGGATGGAAGGGAAGTAAGGGGAAAGGAAAGAGAGAAGGGAGGAAGAGAAGGATGGAAGGAAGAGGAATGAAGGGAGGGAGGACAAGGAGAAGGAAGGAAGGAAAAGAAGGAAGGAGAAAAGGAGAGAGGGAAAGGTGGAAAGGAAGGAGAGAGGAAGAAGGAGGTAAGGAACGAAGGGAAGGAGGAAGGAAAGACAGAAGGGAAGGAGAAAGGGAAGGGAGGAAGGGGAAAGGAAAGAGAGAAGGGAGGAAGAGGAATGAAGGGAGGACAGGGAGAAGGAAGGAAAAAAGGGAAGGAAGAAAAAGAAGGAAGGAGAGAGGGAAGGAGGGAGGAAGGAAGGAGAAAGGAAAGAGAAGGGAGGAAGAGGAATGGAGGGAGGGAGGAAAACAAAAAGGAAGGAAAGACAAAGGGGAAGGAGGGAAGAAGAAAGGAAAGAGGGAGGAAGAAGAATGGAGGGAGGACAGGGAGAAGGAAGGAAAGACAAAAGGGAAAGAAGGGAAAGAAGGAAGGAGAGAGAGGGAAGGAAGGATGAAAGGGTGGAAGGGAAGGAGGAAGGGAGAAAGAGGGAGGTAAGGAAAGAAGGGAAGGAGGAAGGAAAGACAAAAGGGAAGGAAGGAAGGAGAAAGAGAAAGAGAAGTGTGGAAGAGGAATGGAGGGAGGGAGGACAGAGAGAGGGAAGGAAAGACCAAAAAGGAAGAAAAGAAGTAAAAGGAATGAAGACGAAAGGGGGAGAGGGAGGTGAAGAAGAAAGGGAAGGATGGAAGGAGGAAAGAAAGAGAGATGGAAGGAAAGGAGGAAGGGAATGGAGGGAGGAAAACAAGGAAGGAAAGACAAAGGGGAAGGAATGAAAAGAGGGAGGGAGGGAGGGAAGGATGAAAGGGTGTAAGAGAAGGAGGGAGGGAGAAAGAAGGAGGTAAGGAAAGAAGGGAAGGAGGAAGGAAAGACAAAAGGGATGGAAGGAAGGAAGGTGAAAGAGGGAAGGAAGGAAAGATCAAAGGGTGGAAGGGAAGGAAGAAGGAAAGACGAAAGGAAG
The DNA here is from genome assembly GCF_037176765.1 of Anolis sagrei. Classification (NCBI taxonomy): domain Eukaryota; kingdom Metazoa; phylum Chordata; class Lepidosauria; order Squamata; family Anolidae; genus Anolis; species Anolis sagrei. The sequence goes on from NC_090033.1 coordinate 7,160,343, forward strand.
GATGGACATCGAATGCACCCAGGCTTCCCTTTCTTCTGAGTGTATTTTTACTCCCCCCTCTCTCTCTCTGCACGCAGATGGACTTTGCCCTCCTCCTCGTTTGCTTGTTCGTTCCTTCGTTCCCGGGCAAGGCTTGCTTTCTGCCCGGAAGCGCTGGCTTTGCTTTTCGTGGGCAAATGATGATGCTGATCGAAAGGAACAGAGCCCTCCGCGCCCTCCTTCCTTCCTTCTCTTGCCTTCCTTGGCTGCCGCTGCAAGCCAGGCACAAGATCCCTCTAAAAAAGTCACTGGGATATGTTTAGAGGCCTCTGAGCATGTGCAGAATTCACTTATCGTAATGTTAGTCGCAGGGTGGTCCCGGAGCATGGGCAGAGTGCATTTGGCCTTATTGGCCCTTGCATAGTATCCTTTGAGCAGCTCCAGAGTGCATTTGTCCTGATCTACACTTAATAAATAGCCTCTGAGCATGTGCAGAGTGCATTTTTACTTGTTTGCGCATAAGGGTATCCTCTTGGCATGTGCAGAGTTCATTTCTCCTTACCTGCACTTAAGAATAGCACATGCAGAGTGCATTTCCCCTTATCTGCACTTGAGAATAGCCTCTGGGCATCTGCAGAGTGCATTTCTGCTTGTTTGCACATAAGGTTATCCCCTTGGCATGTCCAGAGTGCATTTCTCCTTAGAGGCACTTGAGAATAGCCTCTGAGCATGTGCAGAGTGCATTTATCCTTGTTTGCGCATAAGGGTATACTCTTGGCATGTTCAGAGTTCATTTATCCTTACCTGCACTTAAGAATAGCTTCTGAGCACATGTAGAGTGCATTTCTCCTTATCTGCACTTGAGAATAGCTTCTGGGCATGTGCAGAGTGCATTTCTGCTTGTTTGCACTTGAGACTAGCTTCTGAGCACGTGCAGAGTGCATTTAGCCTTATTTTCATGTGCATAGTTTCCTTTGAGCATGTGAAGAGTGCATTTCTCCCTCTCGGCACTTGAGAATAGCCTCTGGGCATGTGCAGAGTGCATTGAGCCTTATCTGCACTTGAGAATAGCTTCTGTGCATGTGCAGAGTGCATTTAGCCTTATTTGCATGTGCATAAGTTTCCTTTGAGCATGTGCAGAGTTCATTTCTCCTTAGCGGCACTTGAGAATAGCCTCTGAGCATGTGCAGGGTGCATTTCTACTTGTTTGCACATAAGGGTATCCTCTTGGCATGTGCAGAGTGCATTTCCCCTTATCTGCACTTGACAATAGCTTCTGCGCATGTGCAGAGTGCATTTAGCCTTATCTGCATTTGAGAATAGCCTCTGAGCATGTGCAGAGTGCATTTAGCCTTATTTGCATGTGCATAGTTTCCTTTGAGCATGTGCAGAGTGCATTTCTCCTTATCGGCACTTGAGAATAGCCTCTTAGCATGTGCAGAGTGCATTTCTTCTTTGCACATAAGGGTATGCTCTTGGCATGTGCAGAGTACATTTCCCCTTATCTGCACTTGAGAATAGCTTCTGTGCATGTGCAGAGTGCATTTAGCCTTATCTGCATTTGAGAATAGCCTCTGAGCATGTGCAGAGTGCATTTAGCCTTATTTGCATGTGCATAAGTTTCCTTTGAGCATGTGCAGAGTTCATTTATCCTTACCTGCACAAGAATAGCTTCTGAGCATGTGCAGAGTGCATTTCCCCTTATCTGCACTTGAGAATAGCTTCTGAGCATGTGCAGAGTGCATTTAGCCTTATTTCTGCGTGCATAGTTTCCTTTGAGTATGTGCAGAGTGCATTTCTCCTGACCTGCAGGATGACTTTGGGTGAGTCAGACTTCTTAGGCTCAGGGGCTCTGGACAGATCTTGCCAAGGATCGTGATGAGGCAGAAATGAATCGAAAGGGGGGGGAAACTATACATCCCATTGTAGGTTGTCATCCCAATAGTAACCATCATCATAATATAAACACACTCAAATGGGGCTGATTTTGGGGGCGTCCCCCCCCCCCAAAAAGCCCCCTTTGATTGTTGTCTCTTTGCAATGCCATGGAAGGGAAACGGGGAATGTCGTGCAGCGTTCCTGAAAAGACGACATTCCTTGTCGAAAGAGAGGAGGAATTAACTGGGGCAAGAGGCAGGCTTCCCCTTCCAGCTGTCATTCCCTCAAAACAAACAAAGCAGATGCGCCCAGACCTGGCCTCATTTGCATCTCTTGCATATGCAGATGAGAAGGAAAGAGGTTTGATGCAAGGGAAGCGGGTCGGGTGCAAAGCGGGTTTTGCAAGCGGTAACAATTCCAAGGAAGGGTTGCAATTCCCATCATCCTGACCACTGGCTAGATTTCGTCTTCGCTCCTGACCTTTGCCCTCTTGACCCTGTCCACACCCACCAGATGTTGGGGTTCATAGGATCCTCTTTGCTGCTGCTCTTGCTGCCATTCGTCACCATCATTGTGCATTGCCTGGCGGTAATTGCCAATCAATTACCAAAGAGGAGCCTCGTCAGTAAATATCTCGCATCCTGTTGCTATAGGAACTGTTTAGGAGCAGCAGCTGTTTTCCTTGCTCGTCCCTCTTGACGCATTTCTCTCTTTCGCCCTCCATTCGTGCAGCACTGCTGGTCACAGCTGACCTCCAGCTGGAGCGCTCAAGGGCCAGGGCTTCCCGGTTCTCAGTGTCTATGCCAGAGTTTTTAAGGTTGGCTTTGAGCCCATCTTTCAATCTCTTTTCCTGTCCACCAACATTTCATTTTCCGTTCTTGAGTTCGGAGTAGAGCAACTGCTTTGGGAGACGGTGGTCGGGAATCCAGACAACATGGCCGGTCCAGTGGAGTTGATGGCGGAGGAGCATCGCTTCAATGCTGGTGGTCTTTGCTTCTTCCAGCACGCTGACATTTGTCTGCTTGTCTTCCCAAGAGATTTGCAGGATTTTCTGTAGGGAACGCTGATGGAATTGGAAAAATGCTGCACTCGCAGAGCTCAGGTGCTGTTGTATTTCAATGTCAATGTTGACTTCTGTGGAGAGGTGGCTGCCACAGCAGGGTGGGGAGGACAATGGCTTTATAAACAAGCCCCTTAGTCTCCCTATGGATGTCCCGATCGTCAAACACTCTGTGCTTCATTTGGAAGAATGCTGCACTCGCAGAGCTCAGGCGGTGTTGTATTTCAGTGTCACTGTTGACTTTTGTGGAGAGGTGGATGCCAAGGGAGCAGAAATACCTTTGTCTTGGTCTCCCTACAGATGCCCCAATCCTCAAACACTCTCTGCTTCATTCGGAAGAGTGTTGCACTCGCAGAGCTCAGGCGGTATTGTATTTCCGTGTCAATGTTGACTTTTGTGGAGAGGTGGATGCCAAGGGAACGGAAATAGCTTTGTCAAGAAGTCCCTTGGTCTCCCTATGGATGTCCCAATCCTCAAACATTCTCTGCTTCATTCGGAAGAATGTTGCACTCGCAGAGCTCAGACGGTATTGTATTTCAGTGTCAATGTTGACTTTTGTGGAGAGGTGTCTGCCAGGGGCGCAGAAATAGCTTTATAAACAAGCCCCTTGGTCTCCCTACGGATGTCCCACTCCTCAAACACTCTGTGCTTCATTCGGAAAAATGCTGCACTCGCAGAGCTCAGGTGGTGTTGTACATTTCCTAATGTTACACAATTAAGCTGTATTCCTGGCATTGGAAGGGGATTGGCTGGTGACGGTGACTGCTATATATGGGCCAAGGATTAGGTCCAGCCCATCAGGGTCCTATGGGGAACCCCGCAGAGCCAGAGTTGACAGTGTATGTGTCCAAATGGGGTTTCCAAGATTCCTCCCAGTTTGATCCCAGTAGCATGTTTAGGGAGAACTGGGAGGAGAGGCAATAGCTGCTGCCGGCCCAATTCCTAAGGATCCGATTGGGATTGCCGCATTGGGAGGCAGGCGGACTCCAGGTTGGTTGCAATACGCAAGGCCGTGTGCAATAGATTTTTGCCTGGAGAGCAGTATTGGGCCAAATTAGGCCCAATTGAGGATGCGAATATGGCAAGTGGGGCGCCTGCGTCTCATGTGGCAACCCCTTGGCTCTTCTCAGCCACCTGCCACGGCCTCCTCTCACGTCCCGCTCTTGGCCATCTGGCCAACTGTTCAGAAAACCCAGATTGTGCCAGAGGTGAGGAAAGCAACACACACACAGCTGCAGCTTTGCAACAGTTGGAGCATCTGGAAACTAAGCAAGTGGGGTTGGTATATATCTCTGTGGAATAATGTCCAGTAGGCATGCGCAATCCATGGTTCTAAATGGTTCTCAAGTACTTACAAAACTAGGGGGTGTTGGTGCTTTGCTTCTAAAGTGTTGCTAAAGTTCTGGTGGTGAAAATTTCAGAATTCTAGCAAAACTTTCAAAATTTCATTATAAATGGCAGCTCCTAATTGGTTCTGTCATTAAAAAAAAATCGCCAATAACAAAATGATAATGAGAGCACTGGCACTTTGCTTCTAAAGTGTTGCTAAAGTTCTGATGGTGAAAATTTCAGAATTCTAACAAAACTTTCAAAATTTTGTTATAAATGGCAGCTCCTCATTGATTCTGTCATAAAAAAAATCGTCAATAACGAAATAATAATGAGAGCGCTGACGCGTTGCTTCTAAAGTGTTGCTAAAGTTCTGATGGTGAAAATTTCAGAATTCTAACAAAACTTTCAAAATTTCGTTATAAACGGCAGTTCCTCATTGGTTCTGTCATAAAAAAATCGTCAATAATGAAGTAATAATGAGAGCGCTGGCGCTTTGCTTCTAAAGTGTTGCTAAAGTGGTGGTGAAAATTTCAGAATTCTAACCAAACTTTCAAAATTTTGTAATAAACTGCAGTTCCTAATTGATTCTGTCATTAAAAAATCGCCAATAATGAAATAATAATAAAAGCGCTGACGCTTTGCTTCTAAAGTGTTGCTAAAGTTCTGGTGGTGAAAATTTCAGAATTCTAACAAAAATTTCAAAATTTCGTTATAAACGGCAGCTCCTAATTGGCTTTGTCATTAAAAAAATCGCCAATAACAAAATGATAATGAGAGCACGGGCGCTTTGCTTCTAAAGTGTTTCTAAAGTTCTGGTGGTGAAAATTTCAGAATTCTAAAATAACTTTAAAAATTTCGTTATAAATGGCAGCTCCTAATTGGTTCTGTCATAAAAAAAATCGCCAATAACGAAATAATAATGATATTTTGAAAGTTTTGTTAGAGTTCTGAAATTTTCACCACCAGAACTTTAGAAACACTTTAGAAGCAAAGCGCCAGCACACTCTAGTTTTGTAAGTACTTCAGAACCATTTAGAACCATGGATGCCTAATGTTCAGGGTGGGAGGAAGGACTCTTCTTGTCTGCTTGAGGCAGGTGTGAATGTTGCAATTGGCCACCTTGATTAGCATTGAATGGCCTAGCAGTTACAAGGTCTGGCTGGTTGCTGCCTGGGGGGTCCTTTGTTGGAACTTCCCCCATTTTCTGAGTATTGCTCTTTAAATACTCAGAGTTTTTAAATACTGGTCACCAGATGATGTTCATTTCCATGGTTTCCTCCTTTCTGTTGACATTGTGCACGTGCTCCTTGTGCCTTTTGTGTTTAGTTACGATGACCCTGGCCGCGTCCCCCTCAATTTCTACTTGAGCCAAGTGTTATGATTATTTTTGTCTACGTCCTGACTTTTCCACATGACTTATTTATTTGTTTGTTTGTTTTGTGTCAAAAGCATTGCATAAATTGACTGGGATGCCTTAAAGCCATGAGTGTTTTCAAACTGCTTAGGTCAACAGTTAGCTGAGCTGGGAGTTGGGTGCTCACCCTGACTGCGGCTTCAAACTGACAACCTTTCACTTGGTAGATCTTATTGCTGCTGCTGGTGATTTACAAATATACATATATACACACATATACATATACACATGCACACATACATATATACACATACACATGCACACACATATACATATACACATACATACATTCATACACATGTATATAGATGCACAAGCACACACAAATATACACATGTACACACACCTATACAAACATATATACGTATACACATCACACACAAATCTACATATATACACACATATACATATACACATACACACATACATATATACATATACAAATGCACACACTCATATATATACACATACATACATTCATACACACGTGTATATATGCACAAGCACACACAAATATACACATGTACACATACATATAGTCACACACATACATATACACATGCACACACACATATATATACACATAGATTTATACACATGTATATATATGCACAAGCACACACAAATATACACATGTACACATACATATACAAACATTTATACATATACACATCACACACAACTATACATATATACACACATATACACATGCACGCATATACACATATAGACATTCATATACACGTATATATATATGCACAAGCACACACAAATATACACATGTTCACACACATAATATAAATACATATATACATATACACATGCACACACAAATATACATATACACATACACACATAAAGGTAAAGGTAGTCCCCTGACATTAAGTCCAGTCATGTCTGACTCTGGGGTGTGGTGCTCATCTCCATTTCTAAGCCAAAGAGCCAGCGTTGTCAGTAGACACCTCCAAGGTCATGTGGCCGGCATGACTGCATGGAGTGCCGTTACCTTCCTGCCGGAGCGGTACCTATTGATCTACTCACATTTGCATGTTTTCAAACTGCTAGGTTGGCAGAAGCTAGGGCTGACAGCGGAAGCTCACGCCGCTCCTCGGAATCGAACCTGCGACCTTTTGATCAACAAGCTCAGCAGCTCAGTGCTTTAACCCACTGCGCCACCGGGGGCTCCACATACACATACACATACATACTAACATATATACACACAAATATGCATATAAACGAGTACACACATATACACAATGTGCATATACACATATAAACACATTAATATGCAAATATATATACACACACATATATACACACACAAAACACATATACACAGACTGGGCCACAGCAACGCATGGCAGGGGACGGCTAGTATAAATATAAATGTAATGTTCGTTTGTGGGATTGACAGAACTCAAAAACCACTGGGTGAATTGACACCAAATTTGGACACAAGACACCTAGCAGGCCAACGAGTGACCATCACTCATAAAAATGCTGAAAAACCAACAGCAGAAAGGACTTAAAAACCCCAAAAAACCAAAAAGACATTACAGCGCATGCATGAAAACAACTACGCTAGCCCCGCCCCCCTCCATTTCTACTTGAGCCAAGTGTAATTGCCCACCTGGATTACCTCTGAATAGCCTCACATCTTAAAGCCAGCAGGAAACCTTTGGTGGAAGGCGTTTTCTGAGGGCCACAGCAACACGTGGCCAGGTACAGCTAGTATTAAATAGGGGTATCTCAGGGGTCATCTAGTCTGACTCAAATCTTGCCGGTTTTGGGGGTGTTTTCAGGCACAAGAAGGGCCGAGCATCACCACGAGAGCCTTTGTTTACGTCCTGCGTTGTCCCCAAGACTGGGGCGCATTATAAAGCGGCTTCTTCTCCCTTTTCTTCCTACAGAAAGAGCGATGGGACCCTCCAGTCCTCCCTCGGCGGACCCTTAGAAGGGCTCCGCGTCTCCCTGCCGACCCCAAAAGCCGCTCCCCTCCACCCCAAGGTAAGAGGGCTCCCTATATGTACTTTTTCCTATCCCAACAACACCCAGAATGGGTCTTTTGCAAAGCCAATGGGTCTCAGTTGCACAAGCAGCTGTCCTTTGTGGATTTTGGGTTTTGTAGTATGATGCTGCTCTGGGGGGGCGGTCTCCGTGGCAACACAAAGCTCCCACCCATTTTGGGGATATCAAACTAATTGACATGTGCAAAAACGAAGCGGGGGGAATGTTTTCATGCTTTTGGTCCCTTCAGTTCCCTTGTTTTCCCCTCCGACGGCGTGTTTCTCGGATCCCTCCTCGGTTGTTTTACGGCTGTTATTTCTGCATGCGATGCCTTCTCAGCGGACGGCAGAACGCCCAGCAAGGAACCATTCATCTCTGTTTCGCAGGCGGGGGAAATGCAAAAAGGGGGGCCTTTGTACACGGTGGGAGTCGTGCAAATCCGGCAGGGATTTCAGTCCTTTGCTCCTCGCTCGCGGCAAGCAAGAGCAGGTTGGTGGGACGTGTAGCAATGCGTCTTTCAGATCGAAGGAGAGGCTTTTCTGAGCCTCGTTTGTTCTTCGGCTGAGAGAGTGTGACTCCCCGGGAGTGTGTCGTCCAGAACTGAAAGCACCTATGCGCCAGCTTACTTCTCCATGACGTTCCTCTGAGGCCGAGAGGGTGAAAGGGCCCCTTGTTTGGGCCTCGGGGGCCTCCCTCTCCTTCGCCAGCCGTTGAGCCGGTGCCAATGTCAACGAACGCTGGAGACGAAGGAAACGCCGGTTGCAAAGTTTCTGGTTGTGGAAGAGAGGTTGCCATTCCACTAAGAGAGAGAAGGAGCGCCTGTCTTGGTAGTTGTAGTGTCTCAGGGCCTTTTCCTTCTCTGCCTGAGAGTGCCAGGGGCCTCCCCAAACTACAGCTCCCAGGATCCTGTTGCTGTTAGAGCAGGCTCCATTCTACGGTGCAGATGCACCCTTTGGAAAACTACGGCTCCCAGCATCCTGTGGCTGTTAGGCTGTGCTCCATTCTACAGTGCAGATGCACTCTTTGGAAAACTACAGTTCCCAACATCTTGTGGCTGTTAGAGCGGGCTCCAGTCTACAATGCAGATGCACCCTTTGGAATACTACAACTCCCAGCATCCTGTGACTGCTAGAGTGGGCTCTAGTCTATGATGTGGATGCACCCTTTGGAAAACTACAGCTCCCAGGACCCTGGGCTGTTAGAGCAGGCTCCATTCTACGGTGCAGATGCACCCTTTGGAAAACTACGACTCCCAGCATCCTGTGGCTGTTAGAGTGGGCTCCAGTCTACGATGTGGATGCACCCTTTGGAAAGCTACAGCTCCCAGGACCCTGGGCTGTTACAGTGGGCTCCAGTCTACGATGCAAGAAAACTACAGCTCCCAAAATCCTGTGGCTGTTAGAATGGGCTCCAGTCTAAGATGTAGATGCACCCTTTGGAAAACTACATCTCCCAGCATCCTGTGGCTGTTAAAGTTGTCTCCATTCTACGGTGCGGATGTGCCCTTTGGAAAACTACAGCTCCCAGTATCCTGTGGCAGTTAGATTGTCTCCATTCTATTATACGGCTGCACCCTTTGGAAAACTACGGCTCCCAGCATCTTGTGGCTGTTAGAGTGGGCTCAAGTGTATGATGCTGGTGCACGCTTTGGAAAACTACAACTCCCAAAATCCTGTGGCTGTTAGAGTGGGCTCCAGTCTATGATGCAGATGCACCCTTTGGAAAACTACAGCTCCCAGCATCCTGTGGCTGTTAAGATTGTCTCCATTCTACAGTGCGGTTGCACCCTTTGGAAAACTACAGCTCCAAGGACCCTGGGCTGTTAGAGTGGGCTCCAGTCTACGATGCGGATGCACACTTTATAAAACTACAGCTCCCAGTATACTGTGACTGTTAGAATGGGCTCCAGTCTAAGATGCAGATGCACCCTTTGGAAAACTACAGCTCCCAGCATCCTGTGGCTGTTAGATTTGGCTCCATTCTATTATGTAGCTGCACCCTTTGGAAAACTACAGCTCCCAGCATCCTGTGGCTGTTAGATTGGGCTCCATTCTATTATGTAGCTGCACCTTTTGGAAAACTACAGCTCCCAGTATACTGTGACTGTTAGAATGGGCTTCAGTCTATGATGCAGACGCACCCTTTGGAAAACTACAGCTCCCAGCATCTTGTGGCTGTTAGAGTGGGCTCAAGTGTATGATGCTGATGCACCCTTTGGAAAAACTACAGCTCCCAGCATCCTGTGGCTGTGACCCTATGTAGAGAAGGAGATTTCATATAGTCACCCCAGGGTTCCTTACTCTCTCCATTGCTGTGGAATTTGCATGACCCCGCCCACTGCCTTTCCCTTCACTCTTTCCTGGGGCGCACATGTCGAAGAGGAGAGTCCACATAGGCACCCTAGGGTTCCTTACTCTCTCCATTGGTGTGGAATTTGCATTCTGTGGCTCGGATGCACCCTTTGGAAAGCTACAGGTCCTGGGATGGCTTTCGGCATGTGACTGTGGAGCCTGGAGACGCAGGGGAGTCACACTCTCTCAGCCGCGGTGACCAAACCGCACACAAACCTGTCCAAGGGAATGTATTGCACCGAATCCTGGAAGAGCGAGTCGATGGAACTTCCCTCCCGGTTGGCTTCCAAGGGAGGCTTGGCTTCCTTGCATCCCTGCATCCTTCTTCCCCCCTGGAGTCCTCCCGTTGCCATGGCGACCCCAGCCAGTGGTCCAGGGCTCAGCCCCCTCCTCCTCCCTCTCCTCCCCCCTCCTACGATTCCCCCCTCCCAACCTGAAAAAGGGGCGGGGCTGCTGCTCCTGCCATTGAGGCCGGCCTGGCTCCCCGCCCAAAGTGTACACACTTGCACACACATCCACATCCTGGAGGCAGCCGGAGGAGGAGGAGGAGGAGGGCACCGGAGGGGAGCGGGAAGGGAGGGGGCCACGCTGGCAGTCCCTCGGAGCCCCCCCTGGGACCCCGGAGGAAGGGGAGGGGGAGGGATGGAGCCCCAAGGGGGTCTGCCCCCACTGCCCCCCAGGAAGGGGTCTGCCCAGGAGGACGAAGGCTTCGGATTCGGCGTGAGTACAAAGCCCTCTTTTTGGGGGACCCCCCCCCATTGACCCCCTTCTGCCCCACTCTCCCATTCCATATAGGCACCCCAGGGTTCCTTACTCTCTCCATCGGTGTGGAATTTGCATTCTTTGACTCGGATGCACCCCCCCCCCCCCGATTTTGACTCCCATTTCCTCCCCGTTGTTGACCCCTTGGATTCTTGGGGAGGGGGGCTTGGAAGATCCTGTTTCAGTATTGACACCAGACAGAAAGAGATGGGTCATTGTTCAGCCAAGGTTGTGCCTATCAAATCATAATAAAAGTCGTAATTATTATTATAATGTATTGATTATGTATTATAAATATAAATAATCTAATTATACAATACTAACAATAATTTATAGTATTTATTATAATTAAATATATTATAAATAATCTAATTATACAATAATAACAATAGTCCTAGTCAAATAATAAAATTAATAACATAATTATTACTATAATGTATTTACAATAATCTAATTATACAATAATAACAATAATTTGTAATATTTATTATAATTAAATATATTATAAATGATCTAATTATACAATAATAATATTAATAATAATAGTCCTAGTCAAATAACATTAATAATATAATTATTACTATAATGTATTTACGATATATATTATGAATAATATAATTATACAATAATTATAGTCCTAGTCAAATAATAACTATAATAGTTATAATTATTATTATAATGTATTTATAATATATTATAAATATAAATAATCTAATTATACAATAATAACAATAATTTGTAATATTTATTATAAGTAAATATATTATAAATTATTTAATTATACAATAATAATATTAATAATAGTCCTAGTCAAATAACATTAATAATATAATTATTACTATAATGTATTTACAATATATATTATGAATAATATAATTATACAATAATAATAATAGTCCTAGTCAAATAATAATATTAATATTATAATTATTACTATATAATGTATTTACAATATAAATATATTATGAATAATACAATTATATAATAATAATAATAGTCCTAGTCAAATAATAATAACAGCAATTAGTTATAATTATTATTATTATGTATTTATAATATATTATAAATATAAATAATATACAATAATAATAGTTCTAGTCAATTATAAATATATTATAAATAATATAGTTATAAAATAAGAATAAGAATAATAGTCCTAGTCAAATTATTATTATTATTATGTAATCATATTGTATTATAAATATATTATAAACAATATAAGTATACAATAATTTATAATATTTATTATAAATAAATATATTACAAATAATATAATTCTAAAATAATAATAGTCCTAGTCAATTATAAATATATTGTAAATAATATAATTCTAAAATAATAATAGTCCTAGTCAAATAATAATAATTATTAGAATGTATGAATACTGTATTATAAATATATTATAAATAATATAACTCTAAAATAATAATAATAATTTATATTTATTATAAATAAATATGTTTTACATAATATAATTATAAAATATTAAAAACAATAATAGCAGTCCTAGTCAAATAATAACATTAATAATTATTATAACTATTATAATGTATTTATAATATAAATATAAATAATATAATTCTAAAATAATAATAACAATAGTCCTAGTCAAATAATAACAATAATAATAGTTATAATTATTATAATGTATTTATAATATATTATAAATATAAAGAATATAATTCTAAAATAATAATAACAATAGTCCTAGTCAAATAATAACAATAATAATAGTTATAATTATTATAATGTATTTATAATATATTATAAATATAAAGAATATAATTCTAAAATAATAATAACAATAGTCCTAGTCAAATAATAACAATAATAATAGTTATAATTATTATAATGTATTTATAATATATTATAAATATAAATAATATAATTCTAAAATAATAACAACAATAATAATAGTCCTTGTCAAATAATAACAAAAGTAATAGTTATAATTATTATAATATATTTATAATATATTATAAATATAAATAATATAATTCTAAAATAATAATAACAATAATAATAGTTATAATTATTATAATGTATTTATAATATATTATAAATATAAATAATATAAAATAATAATAATAAAATAATATTTATTGTGGTATTTTCGCTGTTTCGCGGGATTTTGCCCCAAAATGGAGAATAGCCTACAGGAATGTAGGACACACGCCCGCCTTTTCCGGCGTCATCTGCGCGGCCAATGACAATCGAGAAGCCGGGAAGGCTGAGCACCGCCCCCTTTTGCACCTCAGCCAATAGGAACACCCCGCGCGACCGCTTGAGACGCTACTTGCCGACGTGAGATTGTAAACATATATATTGTCCCTACTTCGCGGATTTTCACTTTTCGCGGGTGGTTGTGGAACGTAACACCCGCGATAAGCGAGGGAACACTGTCGTTACTTGTGAGCTGCGTCTCCTGGTGGGATAGTAGTCAACACACAGAGCAACAATACAATACGATTGCAATGCATATATTAAAGTGCAGAGGACGCAGACTGAAACACTAGACAACTAATACATCCTAATAAGAGTAAATAATGACTTGTTCCATAGGCAACCAGGGCCCCTAATGTGTCCAACCTAATGTTTTCCCCCTTCGATCTTTTGCAGAACGCCGATTTGTTTGAAATGATTGAGAAGATGCAGGTGAGTCCCAGGCAGCCCTCCTTGAGTGCCCGTCCTGACTCGAATCCGGGACAGTGAGGGCATCCTAGGGCGAAGGGGACCCCAGAGAAGGGAGGGAGGGAGGGAGGCCTGTCTGGGAGACTTCCTGGGAAACTCGTCCTGCGAGAAACACCCTTTGACTCACTCGGCTGGGAAGCCAAACGCGGCGGCTCCCGGGATTTGCTCTAGAGGAGTGTGCGCTCACGCCTGCCGTCGCCATCCCGAGACCCAGGCAATTCAGGACAAGCTCCGTCCGTGAGGTTGCAATACTCCCCGGTTGGGTGGGAAGGGTCCAGGTTGGAAATGTCAGTTCCCTTTCCTCGTGCCCTCCCAAGGTAAATAACTTCCCAACGCGCACCTGTCGCCTTACCTGGGAGCCACGCCTGGCCCGCTCAGTGCCCTTTGCCCTCCACGAATTTGGTCCCTTGCTCTGGCTGCATGTTTATTGACTCTGGCCCCTCCGCTCTTTCTCTCTCCAGGGAAGCCGGATGGACGAACAGCGGTGCTCCTTCCCTCCCACCCTCAAGGTGAGTGAGTGAGCGCTCGAGTGAGTGCGCTCCAGGAGAGACGTAGTGCAGCCCCGCCTCCCCAGCCCCACAGCTCTGCTTCCTTTCTGACCATTGGTGACATAGTAAACACTATGCCACCAATAATTACCCAGTCCTGGGAGGCCAGGACTCACCCTCCACTCTCCTCTGCATCCCATTTCTAGGAACTGTGGAATTTAACCTTTTAAATGCAGTTAATCTGCATTCTGGAATGGCTTTACAGTCCATATAGCCCACTAGAATGGGAAGGGAGCCCCAAAGGTCACCTAGTTCACCCCATTCTGTCTCACCAAACTGCAGGCGTTTCTGGGAGGTGTCCCTGCAAGCCCCATGTAGAGAAGGAGATTTCATCCCAGGGTTCCTTACTCTCTCCATTGCTGTGAAATTTGCATGACCCTGCCCACTGCCTCTCACTTCACCCTTTCCTACCCTTTCCTATGGTGCACATGTAGAGAAGGAGAGTTCATATAGTCATCCCTGGGTTCCTTACTCTCTCCATGGGTGTGGAATTTGCATGACTCCCTTCACCCTTTCCTACCCTTTCCTATGGCACACATGTAGAAAAGGAGAATCTATATAGTCATCCCAGGGTTCCTTACTCTTTCCATTGGTGTGAAATTTGCATAACCCTGCCTACTGCCTCTCCCTTCACCCTTTCCTATGGTGCACATATAGAGAAGGAGAGTCCATATAGTCATCCCAGGGTTCTTTACGCTTTCCATTGGTGTGAAATTTGCATGACCCTTCCCACTGCCTCTCCCTTCACCCTTTCCTACCCTTTCCTATGGCACACATGTAGAGAAGGAAAGTTCATATAGTCATCCCAGGATTCCTTACTCTTTCCATTGGTGTGGAATTTGCATGACCCTGCCCACTGCCTCTCCCTTCACCCGTTCCTATGGTGCACATATAGAGGAGGAAAGTCCATATAGTCATCCCAGGGTTCCTTACTCTCTCCATGGGTGTGGAATTTGCATGACTCCCTTCACCCTTTCCTACCCTTTCCTATGGCGCACATGTAGAGAAGGAGAGTCCATATAGTCATCCCAGGGTTCCTTACTCTCTCCATGGGTGTGAAATAGCGGTGGAATTTGCTCCCAAAAATGTGGGCGTCTGCCTTCCCTCGTTCTGTTTACATTCTCGTCTGTCTTCTCTTGCAGACGGAAGAGGACTACATCCCCTATCCCAGCGTCCACGAGGTAAGCTCTGCCAATAGAACACGCGTGGGCCATTCCACATGGCGGGCATCAGGCGTAAACCGCGTGTGCTTGCAGGTCCTGGGCCGGGAGGGCCCCTTCCCGCTGATCCTCCTCCCGCAGTTTGGGGGCTACTGGATCGAGGGCACCAACCACGAGTGGAGCGGGGGCCCCGAAGCCGCACCGCCGCCGGCAACCTCCAAGGCCAAGCTGGAATGCAACCACACGGCCCGACTCTACCGCAAGCACTTCCTGGGCAAGGTCAGGGCTCGCGGCGTCAACAATGCGTGTTGTTGTCCTGTGGAACTCACCGCCACAGGATTTAGAGAGAGAGAGAGTTTGAGGAGGGTTCAAACGGCAGGGTTACAGATCACTGGGGCCAAGCGAGAGGGTCCTTGGGGGCTCACCCTCCTGCTTTTGTGTCCCCTTCCACCCAAAACGCAACCATCCAGGAGCACTTCAATTACTACTCCATGGACGCGGCCTTGGGGCACCTCGTCTTCTCGCTCAAGTACGACGTCATCGGGGACCAGGAGCACCTCCGCCTCCTCTTGCGGTGAGCGGAAAGGGAGGGAGAGGGGATGATGGGAGATGGAGTGAGCCCCAAGCATGGATCTGGGGAAAGTGCAGTGCTAGAAGGGGCATGATGGGAGTTGGAGTCCGGATGAGGAGTTTCTATGAAGCTCTGGGGAAAGTGCAGTCCTAATGGAATGCAAAGAAACGGGTGATGGGAGTTGGAGTCCAGACAAGTAGTGTCTTCGAAGCTCTAGGGAAGGAGCAATGCTAGAGGAATACAAGGGAGGGAGGGGAGATGATGGGAGTTGGAGGCCCAACTCTGGTGTCTCTCCACGGATTTCGGGAATACAAGGAAGGGGGTGATGGGAGTTGGAGTCCAGACAAGGAGTGTCAACGAAGCTCTGGGGAAAGTGCAATGCTAGAGGAATACAAGGGAGGGAGGGGGGATGATGGGAGTTGGAGGCCCAAATTTGGTGTCTCTCCACGGATCTTCGGAATACAAGGAAGGGGGTGATGGGTGTTGGAGTCCAGACAAGGAGTGTCTACAAAGCTCTGGGGAAAGTGCAATGCTAGAGGAATACAAGGGAGAGACAGGGGATGATGGGAATTGGAGGCCCAACTCTGGTGTCTCTCCACGGATCTTGGGAATACAAGGAAGGGGGTGATGGGAGTTGGAATCCAGTCAAGTGTCTACGAAGCTCTGGGGAAAGTGCAATGCTAGAGGAATACAAAGGAGGGAGAGGAGATGATGGGAGTTGGAGGCCCAAATTTGGTGTCTCTCCACAGATCTGGGGAATACAAGGAAGGGGTGATGGGAGTTGGAGTCGAGTGTCTACGAAGCTCTGGGGAAAGTACAATGCTAGAGGAATACAAGGGAGAGACGGGGGGTGATGGGAGTTGGAGGCCCAACTCTGGTGTCTCTCCACTTATCTCGGGATACAAGGAAGGGAGTGATGGGAGTTGGAGTCCAGACAAGGAGTGTCAACGAAGCTCTGGGGAAAGGTCAATGCTAGAGGCATACAAGGGAGAGAGTGGGGATGATGGGAGTTGGAGGCCCAACTCTGGTGTCTCTCCACAGATCTTGGGAATACAATGAAGGGGTGATGGGAGTTAGAGTCCAGACAAGTGTCTATGAAGCTCTGGGGAAAGTGCAATGCTAGAGGAATACAAGGGAGGGAGGGGAGATGATAGGAGTTGGAGGCCCAAATTTGGTGTCTCTCCACGGATCTGGGGAATACAAGGAAGGGGGTGATGGGAGTTGGAGTCCAGACAAGGAGTGTCAACGAAGCTCTGGGGAAAATGCAATGCTAGAGGAATACAAGAGAGGGAGGGGGGATGATGGGAGTTGGGGGCCCAACTCTGGTGTCTCTCCACGGATCACAGGAATACAAGGAAGGGGGTGATGGGTGTTGGAATCCAGATGAGTTTCTATGAAGTTCTGGGGAAATTGCAATGAGCCCCGAACATGGAGTCTTTCCACAGATCTGAAGAAAGTGCAATGCTAGAGGAACACAAGGGAGGGAGGGGAGATGATGGGAGTTTTAATAATTATTATAAAAGGGGGATGATGGGAGTTGGAGTCCAGACAAGGCGTTTCTGCAGAGCTCTTGGGAAAGTGCAATGCTAGAGGAATACAAAGGAGAGGAGGAGGAATGTGGGAGTTGTAGTGAGCCCCAAGCACGGAGTCTCTCCACGGATCTGGGGAAAGTGCAGTGCTAGAAGGTGGAACACAAGGGAGGGGGGGATGATGGGCGTTGGAGTCCAGAGAAGGACTGTCACAAGAAAGGTGATGATGGGAGGCCAAACAAGAGTCCTTACAAAGCGGAGAAGAAGGTGGGAGGCTGGAGGAAAGGGAGGAGATGAGGATCTGGGAAAGGGTGGGGATGCTGGGCGTTGTAGTCCTCAAGCAAGGCCTTCTTCCTGCCTCCCCCCTCCCCCCCAAAAAAGGACAAAGAGCCGGACGTTCCACGACGTGATCCCCATCTCCTGCCTGACGGAGTTTCCCAACGTTGTGCAGATGGCCAAGGTGAGTTGGAGATCCCAGAGGGTTGTGATGTGGTGGGTGGCCGCTCCCCACCCACGTCCTCAGCAAGGCAGGCCCTGCTTAGCACCTTTCCTACCTTTTGTCGCTTTCAGCTGGTCTGCGAAGACGTCAACGTTGACCGCTTCTACCCGGTCCTGTACCCAAAGGTAAGGGTTTGGGGTCGAGGCCAAGAGAGTGTGGCCCCCCTGAACCTCATCGCGGGTGGACTGGATCACCATCCCATGTAACTCAGGCACAGAATGGGCTACAAAGGGAGTTGTGTGTCTATTTTATGATGGGATGTGACCAGTTCGTGAATATTGTTATGACTAACCATAAGGATAACACGTCATTCCCAGGCTTCCCGGCTCATTGTGACATTCGACGAACACGTCATCAGTAACAACTTCAAGTTCGGCGTCATCTACCAGAAGCCCGGCCAGGTAAGGCTTACATGGATATTTATGGTTTTGTTGTATGTTTATATATCTGTGGAATGACCAGGGTGGGGCAAAGAACTCTTGTCTGTTGGAGCTAAGTGTGAATGTTTCAACTGACCACCTTGATTAGCTTTGATGGTCTGGCAGTGCCTGGGGCAATCTTTCATTGGAGGGAGGGCCATTGGTGCCATCTGAGCGATGAGAGTTTCTCAATGTCTGTGGCTTGTCTTAGAGGTTCAGAGGCTGTAGAGGTGTAGAGGTTGCAGGGAGTTTCTCAGTGTATATGGCTGGTCTAAGTGGTTGAGAGGTTTCAAGGAGTTTCTCAATGTCTGTGGCTGGTCTTAGAGGTTTAGAGGCTTCAAGGAGTTTCTCAGTGTCTGTGGCTGGTCTAAGTGGTTGCAAGGAGTTTCTCAATGTCTTTGGCTGGTCTTAGACATGTAGAGGTTGCAGGGAGTTTCTCAATGTCTGTGGCTGGTCTAAGTGGTTGCAAGGAGTTTCTCAATGTCTTTGGCTGGTCTTAGACATGTAGAGGTTGCAAGGAGTTTCTCAATGTCTGTGGCTGGCCTTAGAGGTGTAGAGGTTGCAGGGAGTTTCTCAGTGTATGTGGCTGGTCTTGGAGGTTCAGAGGTTGCAAGGAGTTTCTCAATGTCTGTGGCTGGTCTTAGAGATGTAGAGTTTGCAAGGAGTTTCTCAATGTCTTTGGCTGGTCTTAGAGGTTCAGAGGTTGCAAGGAGTTTCTCAATGTCTGTAGCTGGGTTGCAAGGAGTTTCTCAATGACTGGCTGGTCTTAAAGGTTCAGAGTTTGCAAGGAGTTTCTCAATGTCTGTGGCTGGTCTTAGAGGTTCAGAGGTTGCAATGAGTTTCTCAATGTCTGTGGCTGGTCTTAGAGGTTCAGAGGTTGCAGAGAGTTTCTCAATGTCTGTGGCTGGTCTTAGAGGTTCAGAGGTTGCAGGGAGTTTCTCAGTGTCTGTGGCTGGTCTTAGAGGTTCAGAGGTTGCAGAGAGTTTCTCAATGTCTGTGGCTGGTCTTAGAGGTTCAGAGGTTGCAGGGAGTTTCTCAGTGTCTGTGGCTGGTCTTAGAGGTTCAGAGGTTGCAGGGAGTTTCTCAGTGTCTGTGGCTGGTCTTAGAGGTTCAGAGGTTGCAGGGAGTTTCTCAATGTCTGTGGCTGGTCTTAGAGGTTCAGAGGTTGCAGAGAGTTTCTCAATGTCTGTGGCTGGTCTTAGAGGTTCAGAGGTTGCAGGGAGTTTCTCAGTGTCTGTGGCTGGTCTTAGAGGTTTTCAGGCCAGTGATTCCGCCATGAAAGCCTTTGACAATACATTATTATTTTACATCCACATAACAACACATGCACATTAGGCTGAAGTGTCTGTTCATCTATGAATATTGGCATTAAAATAAAATTAAATATAAACGTTATTTTTAAAAATTACAGTTAAAATCCATATTTGAAGTTTTAATGATTGTCAGTGCATAAAAAATCCAGTTTATTTCATTTCCTGTAGAAAAGCAACACCGCCATCTAGTGGACTACTATGGGATTGCCAATAGGAGCAACATTATTCTGTCTTTTTATCTATCTATACACATAATAAAAGTGAAAATCTGTATTGGGTTTCAGTTTTGGAGTTGTAGTTCACTTCCATCCAGAGCGCACTATGAACCCAAACAGTGAGGGATCTGGACCAAAGTTGGCACGCATACCTGATAGGCCCACAATGTCTGTGGCTGGTCTTAGAGGTTCAGAGGTTGCAAGGAGTTTCTCAATGTCTTTGGCTGGTCTTAGAGGTTCAGAGGTTGCAAAGACGTTTTCAATGTCTGTGGCTTGTCTTAGAGGTTCAGAGGTTGCAAGGAGTTTCTCAATGTCTGTGGCTGGTCTTAGAGATGTAGAGTTTGCAAGGAGTTTCTCAATGTCTTTGGCTGGTCTTAGAGGTTCAGAGGTTGCAAGGAGTTTCTCAATGTCTGTAGCTGGGTTGCAAGGAGTTTCTCAATGACTGGCTGGTCTTAAAGGTTCAGAGTTTGCAAGGAGTTTCTCAATGTCTGTGGCTGGTCTTAGAGGTTCAGAGGTTGCAATGAGTTTCTCAATGTCTGTGGCTGGTCTTAGAGGTTCAGAGGTCACAAGGAGTTTCTCAATGTCTGTGGCTGATCTTAGAGGTTCAAAGGTTGCAGGAAGTTTCTCAGTGTCTGTGGCTGGTCTTAGAGGTTCAGAGGTTGCAAGGAGTTTCTCAATGTCTTTGGCTGGTCTTAGAGGTTCAGAGGTTGCAAGGAGTTTCTCAGTGTCTTTGGCTGGTCTTAGAGGTTCAGAGGTTGCAAGGAGTTTCTCAGTGTCTTTGGCTGGTCTTAGAGGTTCAGAGGTTGCAAGGAGTTTCTCAATGTCTGTAGCTGGGTTGCAAGAAGTTTCTCAATGACTGGCTGGTCTTAAAGGTTCAGAGTTTGCAAGGAGTTTCTCAATGTCTGTGGCTGGTCTTAGAGGTTCAGAGGTTGCAATGAGTTTCTCAATGTCTGTGGCTGGTCTTAGAGGTTCAGAGGTTGCAGAGAGTTTCTCAATGTCTGTGGCTGGTCTTAGAGGTTCAGAGGTTGCAGGGAGTTTCTCAGTGTCTGTGGCTGGTCTTAGAGGTTCAGAGGTTGCAAGGAATTTCTCAATGTCTGTGGCTGGTCTTAGAGGTCCAGAGGTTACAAGGAGTTTCTCAATGTCTTTGGCTGGTCTTAGAGGTTGCAAGGAGTTTCTTAATGTCTGTGGCTGGTCTTAGAGGTCCAGAGGTTACAAGGAGTTTCGCAATGTCTGTGGCTGGTCTTAGAGGTTCAGAGGTTGCAAGGAGTTTCTCAGTGTCTGTGGCTGGTCTTAGAGGTTCAGAGGTTGCAAGGAGTTTCTCAATGTCTGTGGCTGGTCTTAGAGGTTCAGAGGTTGCAAGGAGTTTCTCAATGTCTGTGGCTGGTCTTAGAGGTTCAGAGGTTGCAGGGAGTTTCTCAGTGTTTGTGGCTGGCCTTAGAGGTTCAGAGGTTGCAGGGAGTTTCTCAATGTCTGTTGCTGGTCTTAGAGGTTCAGCGGTTGCAGGGAGTTTCTCAATGTGTTTGACTTGTCTTAGAGGTTCAAAGGTTGCAGGGAGTTTCTCAGTGTCTGTGGCTGGTCTTAGAGGTTCAGAGGTTGCAAGGAGTTTCTCAATGTCTGTGGCTGGCCTTAGAGGTTCAGAGGTTGCAGGGAGTTTCTCAATGTGTTTGACTTGTCTTAGAGGTTCAAAGGTTGCAGGGAGTTTCTCAGTGTCTGTGGCTGGTCTTAGAGGTTCAGAGTTTGCAAGGAGTTTCTCAATGTCTGTGGCTGGTCTTAGAATTTTAGAGGTTGCAAGGAGTTTCTCAATGTCTGTGGCTGGTCTTAGAGGTTGCAAGGAGTTTCTCAATGTCTGTGGCTGGTCTTAGATGTTCAGAGGTTGCAAGGAGTTTCTCAGTGTCTGTGGCTGGTCTTAGAGGTTCAGAGGTTGCAAGGAGTTTCTCAATGTCTGTGGCTGGTCTTAGAGGTTCAGAGGTTGCAAGGAGTTTCTCAATGTCTGTGGCTGGTCTTAAAGGTTCAGAGGTTGCAGGGAGTTTCTCAATGTCTGTTGCTGGTCTTAGAGGTTCAGAGGTTGCAGGGAGTTTCTCAATGTGTTTGACTTGTCTTAGAGGTTCAAAGGTTGCAGGGAGTTTCTCAGTGTCTGTGGCTGGTCTTAGACGTTCAGAGGTTGCAAGGAGTTTCTCATTGTCTGTGGCTGGTCTTAGAGGTTCAGAGTTTGCAATGAGTGTCTCAATGTCTGTGGCTGGTCTTAGAGGTTTAGAGGTTGCAAGGAGTTTCTCAATGTCTGTGGCTGGTTTTAGAATTTTAGAGGTTGCAAGGAGTTTCTCAATGTCTGTGGCTGGTCTTAGAAGTTCAGAGTTTGCAAGGAGTTTCTCAATGTCTGTGGCAGGTCTTAGAGGTTTAGAGGTTGCAAGGAGTTTCTCATTGTCTGTGGCTGGTCTTAGAGGTTCAGAGGCTGCAAGGAGTTTCTCAATGTCTGTGGCTGGTCTTAGAGGTTCAGAGGTTGCAAGGAGTTTCTCATTGTCTGTGGCTGGTCTTAGAGGTTCAGAGTTTGCAATGAGTTTCTCAATGTCTGTGGCTGGTCTTAGAGGTTTAGAGGTTGCAAGGAGTTTCTCAATGTCTGTGGCTGGTTTTAGAATTTTAGAGGTTGCAAGGAGTTTCTCAATGTCTGTGGCTGGTCTTAGAAGTTCAGAGTTTGCAAGGAGTTTCTCAATGTCTGTGGCAGGTCTTAGAGGTTTAGAGGTTGCAAGGAGTTTCTCATTGTCTGTGGCTGGTCTTAGAGGTTCAGAGGTTGCAAGGAGTTTCTCAATGTCTGTGGCTGGTCTTAGAGGTTTAGAGGTTGCAAGGAGTTTCTCAATGTCTGTGGCTGGTTTTAGAATTTTAGAGGTTGCAAGGAGTTTCTCAATGTCTGTGGCTGGTCTTAGAAGTTCAGAGTTTGCAAGGAGTTTCTCAATGTCTGTGGCAGGTCTTAGAGGTTTAGAGGTTGCAAGGAGTTTCTCATTGTCTGTGGCTGGTCTTAGAGGTTCAGAGGTTGCAAGGAGTTTCTCAATGTCTGTGGCTGGTCTTAGAGGTTCAGAGGTTGCAAGGAGTTTCTCATTGTCTGTGGCTGGTCTTAGAGGTTCAGAGTTTGCAATGAGTTTCTCAATGTCTGTGGCTGGTCTTAGAGGTTTAGAGGTTGCAAGGAGTTTCTCAATGTCTGTGGCTGGTTTTAGAATTTTAGAGGTTGCAAGGAGTTTCTCAATGTCTGTGGCTGGTCTTAGAAGTTCAGAGTTTGCAAGGAGTTTCTCAATGTCTATGGCAGGTCTTAGAGGTTTAGAGGTTGCAAGGAGTTTCTCATTGTCTGTGGCTGGTTTTAGAGGTTCAGAGGCTGCAAGGAGTTTCTCAATGTCTGTGGCTGGTCTTAGAAGTTCAGTGGTTGCAAGGACGATGACCCTTTGAGGCAAGACAGGACTCAAACAGTGACCATACTAGAAACAAGAAAGTCTTTGCTTGAATCCCTTTGAAAACATTGATGACAAGGGAGGTTGAAGGCCGCGAAGCCATGCCCAAACCCCCAATCGATCTCTCTCCGCAGACGTCGGAAGAAGAGCTCTTCAGCACCACGGAGGAGAGCCCGGCCTTTGTGGAGTTCCTGGAGCTTTTGGGCCAGAGAGTACAACTGCAGGACTTCAAGGGGTGAGGAGGAGGAGTGGGACGCGTGTCTGGGGGCGGGGAAAGGGAGGCCGAGGGTCCGAATGCGGGTGTCGTGCTTCTTCTCGGCAGGTTTCGGGGCGGCCTGGACGTGACCCATGGGCAAACGGGGACCGAGTCGGTCTACTGCAACTTCCGCAACAAGGAGATCATGTTCCACGTCTCCACCAAGCTGCCCTTCACCGAAGGGGACGCCCAGCAGGTGGGCAGGAAAGAGGGCGGCCAGGCCCATCGTCCCCGCTCCGTTACATCTACGTGAAGCACCGCAGTCACCATCCCAAAGGCTTGCAGTCCTTGAGTCTCGCTTGAGAGAGGGATGTTGTTGTTGTTGTTGTTGTTCATAGGAGCAAATATAATAATGTTGGAGGGGAAGCTGAGCTTTGAAAAGAGGGGACTGCGCGGCCCATCGCCCCCCATTATTTCTAGACATAATGCTTCCAATCTTGAGTGTTCGGGATAAGAGATTAAAGCAGCCTTTCGGGGTGGGGGGAGGGTGTCCAGAGGGGGGATTTGGGTCTGCTGGTTGAGAGTGACCACTTGCTGGTGGGGAGTGACCATTCACTGGGCAAGTGACCAATTGCTGTGCTAAGAGGTCTGCGGGTATGGAGTGACTGCTCACCATTGGGGAGTGACCATTTGCTGGGCAAGAGTGACCAATTGCTGTGCAAAGAGGTCTGCGGGTGGGGAGTGACCACTTGCTGGCTGAGTGACCAATCACTGTGCAAAGGGGTGTGCTGGTGGGGAGTGACTGCTCACCAGTGGGGAGTAACCACTCACTGGTGGGGAGTGACCACTCACTGGGCAAGAGTGACCAGTGGCTGTGCAAAGGGGTCTGTGGGTGGGGAGTGACCACTTGCTGACTGAGTGACCAATCACTGTGCAAAGGGGTGTGCTGGTGGGGTGTGACTGCTTGCCAGTGGAGAGAGACCACTCACTGGTGGGGAGTGACCGCTCACTGAGCAAGAGTGACCAATCGCTGTGCAAAGGGGTCTGTGGGTGGGGAGTGACCACTTGCTGACTGAGTGACCAATCACTGTGCAAAGGGGTGTGCTGGTGGGGTGTGACCACTCACCAGTGGAGAGTGACCACTCACTGGTGGGGAGTGACCGCTCACTGAGCAAGAGTGACCAATCACTGTGCAAAGGGGTCTGTGGGTTGGGAGTGACCACTCATAGTCTGAGAGGAGGGACTGCCTGCTGGGCAAGAGTGACCAATCACTATGCTAAGGGGTCTGCTGGTGGGGACTGACCACTTACCAGTGGGGAGTGACCATTCACTGGGCAAGAGTGACCAGTTGCTGTGCAAAGGGGTCTGCGGTGGGAAGTGACCACTCGCTGGCTGAGAGAAGTAACCGCTCACTGGGCAAGAGTGACCAATCACTGTGCAAAGGGGTCTGCTGGTGGGGAGTGGCCAGTCACCGGTGGGGAGTGACCACTCACTGGGCAAGAGTGACCAGTTGCTGTGCCAAGGGGTCTCCTGGTAGGGAGTGACCACTTGCAGATGGGGAGTGACCCCTTGCAGTTTGGACTGGCCTCTCCTTGAGCAAGAGTGTCGCTCGTTGGTCAAGTGGTGAGCTGACCAGGAGTGACCGCTCCCTCCTTCCCTCCCCCCACCCGCCCGCAGCTCCAGCGCAAGCGGCACATCGGCAACGACATTGTGGCCATCGTCTTCCAGGACGAGAGCACGCCCTTCGTGCCGGACATGATTGCCTCCAACTTCCTGCACGCCTACGTGGTGGTCCAGGCCGAAGGGCCGGGCAGCAGCGATGGGAGTGGACTCTACAAGGTGAGCGGAGGACCCCTTCCACGAGGGGGAGTCCAAACGGAAGGGCCCGCAGGCACTGACCCCTTGACCCAACCCCCTCCTTTGGTTTTGCTTCAGGTCTCTGCCACGGCCCGGGACGACGTGCCCTTCTTCGGACCGCCGCTGCCCGACCCGGCAGTTTTCCGAAAGGTCAGCAGGGCCCGGCTCCCTCCTCTTTGGGGCTCCGTTGCAATGCCCGCAGGGGCTGGGATCAAAAACAAGGGCAGGCGGTCTCAGACTCTCGCTTTTCCAGGGCCCCGAGTTCCAGGAGTTCCTCTTGACGAAGCTGATCAATGCGGAGTACGCCTGCTACAAAGCTGAGAAGTTTGCCAAACTGGAGGTCAGTTTGCGACTCTCATTTTGGTTCTTGGGTTCATCCATGGGCTGCTTCCTGTTTTGATCCCGACCCAAATGGGGTTGGGATCAAGACCCACCTACTGATGATGATGATGCCCTCCTTCCTTCCTTCCTTCCTTCCTTCCTTCCCTCCCTCCCTCCCTCCCTCCTTCCATCCCTCCCTCCCTCCCTCCTTCCCTCCCTCCCTCCCTCCCTCCCTCCCCCCTCCCTCCCTCCCTCCTTCCTTCCTCCCTCCCTCCCTCCTTCCTTCCTTCCTTCCTTCCTTCCTTCCTTCCTTCCCTCCTTCCCTCCTTCCCTCCCTCCCTCCCTCCTTCCTTCCTTCCTTCCTTCCTTCCTCCCTCCCTCCTTCCCTCCTTCCCTCCCTCCTTCCCTTCCTCCTCCCTCCCTCCCTCCCTCCCTTCCCTCCCGCCCTCCCTCCCTCCTTCCTTCCTTCCCTCCCTCCCTCCTTCCTTCCTTCCTCCCTCCCTCCCTCCCTCCCTCCCTCCTTCCTTCCTCCCTCCCTCCCTCCTTCCTTCCTTCCTTCCTTCCTTCCCTCCTTCCCTCCTTCCCTCCCTCCCTCCCTCCCTCCTTCCTTCCTTCCTTCCTTCCTCCCTCCCTCCTTCCCTCCTTCCCTCCCTCCTTCCCTTCCTCCTCCCTCCCTCCCTCCCTCCCTTCCCTCCCGCCCTCCCTCCCTCCTTCCTTCCTTGCTTCCCTCCCTCCCTCCTTCCTTCCTTCCTCCCTCCCTCCCTCCCTCCCTCCTTCCCTTCCTCCTTCCTCCCTCCCTTCCTTCCTTCCTTCCCTCCCTCCCTCCCTCCTTCCTTCCTTCCTTCCCTCCTTTCTTCCTTCCTTCCTTCCTTCCTTCCTTCCCTCCTTCCCTCCTTCCCTCCTTCCCTCCTTCCCTCCTTCCCTTCCTCCTTCCTCCCTCCCTCCCTTCCTTCCTTCCTTCCTTCCTTCCTTCCTTCCACCCTTCCCTTCCTCCTTCCTCCCTCCCTCCCTGCCTCCTTCCTTCTTTCCTTCCTTCCTTCCTTGCCTCAGGAGCGGACGCGGACAGCACTGCTGGAGACGCTCTACGAGGAGCTGCACCTCAACAGCCAGTCCATGATGGGCTTGGGGGGCGACGAGGACAAAATGGAGAACGGCAGCGGCGGAGGAGGAGGGGGCTTCTTTGAATCCTTCAAGGTAGGTTTCTGGCACAGACAGGGCCAGGCTTTGGGCTCTCTCTCAGACTGACACCTTTCATATACTGAAGTGAACTGAGGCGCTTCTCCCACAGAGACCTCTCTCACACTGAGGGCTGCCTCTCTCACTGAGGCCCTTCTCCCACAGACCTCTCACACACTGAGGTCTACCTCATACTGAGGCCGTCCTCCCACAGAGACCTCACTCAAACTGAGGGCTACCTCATACATACTGAGGCCTCTCTCACTGAGGCCCTTTTCCCCACAGAGACCTCTCACAGACTGAGGGCTACCTCATACTGAGGCCTCTCTCACTGAGGCCCTTCTCACACAGAGACCTCTCACAGACTGAGGGCTACCTCATACATACTGGGGCCTCTCTCATTGAGGCCCTTTTCCCCACAGAGACCTCTCACAGACTGAGGGCTACTTCATACTGAGGCTTCTCTCACTGAGGCCCTTCTCCCACAGAGACCTCTCACAGACTGAGGGCTACCTCATACATACTGAGGCCTCTCTCACTGAGGCCCTTTTCCCCACAGAGACCTCTCACAGACTGAGGGCTACCTCATACTGAGGTCTCTCTCACTGAGGCCCTTCTCCCACAGAGACCTCTCACAGACTGAGGGCTACCTCATACTGAGGCCCTTCTCACACAGGGACCCCTCACACTGAGGGCTACCTCATACATACTGAGGCCTCTCTCACTGAGTACCTTCTCCCACAGAGACCTCTCCCCTACTGAGGGCTACCTCATACTGAGATCTCTCTCGCTGAGGCCCTTCTCACACAGAGACCTCTCCCACACTGAGGGCTACCTCATACTGAGGCCTCTCCTTTTGCAGCGCGTGATCCGCAGCCGCAGCCAGTCGATGGACGCGGTGGGCCTGAGCGGCAAGCGGCAGAACACCGTCTCGGCCAGCCACAGCGGCAGCTTCGGGCACAACAACCCGGACGTGGCCAAGACGGCCGGCATTGTAAGCGACCGCTTCGCTGCTTTGAACCCCACTGGGCCCACTTCAGTGGGTGCCCGGCCTCCCCCTTCCTCCACTGACCTCTCCGGGCCTCATCTCCCTCTGCTGGCCATCCTCGAAATGGCGCCATAATGGAGATGGCGTAGTGCCTCGAAGTGGCCACTGGGTGGCAGAAGAGCCTCACTTTCCGGAATTGGAACCATTGAGAAAGTTGGAGAGGAGAGAGGAGAGAGAGATGGAAGAAAAGAAGGAAGAAAGGGGACCGAGGGGGGCCCAGTCCTCCCATTCGGGGCCAGAGAGCCATCTTTCTCTCCCGCTCGCTCGCTGGCTCACGTTGTACCACTTGAGTTCAGCTGCAAACCTTTGGACGACAGCTCCCCAACAAGAGTGGGTGGGGATTCTGGGAGTTGCAAAGAGAGGATGGGAGTTGTAGTCCAAAGAGCCCCAGGAAAGGGGACCCTCCGCCCCACAGCTGCCTTTGGTTCTGCGCCACAACAACGACAGCAACGGCCCAGCGCCATTTTCTTTGCATGACTTCTCTCTTTCTTTCTCTCTCTCTCTCTCTGTCTCGTTCCTTTGTTCTCCCTCCCTGCCTGTCCTCTCTTCTCTTTTCTTCTCTTCTTTTTTCCCTTCTCCTTTATGATTTCCCGCTCGCTTGCCAGTCATTGCTTGTCCCTGGGAAAACGCCAAGTAGGTACGGACGCCGAGGCAGCGCCATAGGAATAGGAACCATAGAAGAGGTGGCTGCTTTCTTCCTCAATCTCTCTGTCCGTCCGTCCGTCTCTCTCCCTCCTCCTTCCCTTCATTCCTCCCTCTCTCCACTCCTTCCTTCCTTCTGTCTCCTCTTCCTTCCTCCCACCTTCCATTCCTACACTCCTCCTCTTTTCCTTCGTCTCTCTTCCCTCCATTCTTCCCTTCTTTCTATCCTTCTCTCTCCGATCTTTCTCTTCTCCTTCCCTCCTTTCTTCTTCCCCTTCCTCCCTCCTTTCTTCCTTCCATCTATCTCGTTTTCCTTCCTCCCACCTTCCTCTTTTCCTTCATTTCTCTTCTCTCCATTTTTCCCTTCTTTCTTTCTCCCTACGTGCTTCCTCTTCTCCTTCCCTCCTTTCTTCCTTTTTTCTTTTGTCTATCTCGTCTTCCTTCCTCCTGGCATCCATTCCTACACTTTTCCTTATTTCCTTCTTTCTTTCCACCCATTCATCTCCCTTCATCCTTTCTTCCTTCC
Organism: Anolis sagrei; assembly: GCF_037176765.1. Lineage (NCBI taxonomy): Eukaryota > Metazoa > Chordata > Lepidosauria > Squamata > Anolidae > Anolis > Anolis sagrei. The sequence continues at coordinate 7,189,274 of NC_090033.1, forward strand.
TACCTACCTACCTACACTCCTCTTTCCCTTCATCTCTCTTTCCTCCATTCTTCCTTCTTTCTTTCTTTCTCCCTTGGTGCTTCCTCTTCTCCTTCCCTCTTTTCTTCCTTTCTTTCCCTTTCCTTCCTTCACTTTCTTCCTTCCATCCATCTTCTCTTCTTTCCTTCTACCTTCCCTCTCTCCTCTTCCTCCTTTCCTTCCTTCTTTCCACACATTCATCTCTCTTCCCTTCATTCTTCCGTTCTTTCCTTCTCTCTCTGTGCTTCCTCTTCTCCTTCCCTCCCTCCTCCTTCCCTTCCTCCTTCCCTCCCTTCTCTTCCTTCCTCTCACCTTCCATTCCTACACTCCTCCTCTTTCCCTTCATCTCCCCTCCATCTTCCTTCCTTCCTTCCTTCCTTCCTCGGTGCTTCCTCTTCTCCTTCCCTCCTTTCGTCCTTTCTTCTTTCTCTTTCCTTCCTTCACTTCCTTCCTTCCTTCCTTCCTTCCATCTTCTCTTCCTTCCTCCTACCTTCCATTCCTTCACTACTTTTCTTCCTTTCCTTCCTTCTTTCCATCCATACATCTCTCTTCCCTTCATTCTTCCCTTCTTTCCTTCTCTCTCCGTGCTTCATCTCCTCCTTCCCTCCATTCTTCCTTTTTTTCCCTTTCCCTTCCTCCCTTCTTCCTTCCTTCCTTTTATCTTCTCTTCCTACCTCTCACCTTCCATTCCTACACTCCTCTTTCCCTTCATCTATCTTCCCTCCATTCTTCTCTCTCTCTCTCTCTCTCTCTCTCTCTCTCTCTCTCTCTCGGTCCTTCCTCTTCTCCTTCCCTTTCTTTCTTCCTTTCTTCTTTCCCTTTCCCTTCCTCCCTTCTTCCTTCCTTTCTTTCTTCTCTTCCTTCCGCTGACCTTCCATTCCTACACTCCTTTTCCTCCTTCCCTCTTTCCTTCTCTCTTTCCTCCACTCTACCTTTCCTTCCTTTCTTCTTCCCCTCCCTCCCTTGTCTCCATCCCTCTGGTCATTCACTTCTCCTTCCCCTCCTTCCATTCTTTCTTTCCTTTTCTTTTTACTCCTTTCTATCTATTCCTCTATTTACATTTCTATTGTCTTCCCTTCCCCTTATTTATTTTGACATCCCTTCTTTTCATTCATTCATCCCTATGTTCATCCGTTTCCTTCCCACCTTCTTCCTCCCGCCATTTATGCCCAGCCAACCTCCCTTCCCCTTTATCTTCCCTTCCTTCCTTCCTTCCTTCCTTCCTTCCTTCCTTCCTTCCTTCCTTCCTTCCTTCTGTCTCCTCCTGATGTCTATACAAAGGCCCCTGGGGTCCCCTTCTGCCTGTCACTCACAGCCATCAACATGAACCCCGCATTGCAAGACCCCCCCCCCCCGAAGCCCCGCTTCCGCTCCCATGAACACCAAGCGGGTTCCGCCTTGGCTCTTCCTCCCTTCCTAGGGATGATGGGACATGGGTGATGGGACACGGCCGGGGGTCGGGCCCAGGACTCCGGTTCCCATAGTTCCTGCGTATCGGGGACCGCGGGGACTCCAGGCGTACTGCCCATGCCCTTCTCCTGCCCCGAACCCTCTTCTCTGTGGACGATGGGCCTTGCTTCTCTTCCAGTCCCTGATCGTCCCTGGGAAAAGCCCCACGCGGAAGAAGTCCGGGCCCTTCGGATCGCGCCGCAGCAGCGCCATCGGCATCGAGAACATCCAGGAAGTGCAGGAAAAGAGGTGCACCACCCCATCCCATCATCCCCGGGACCTCGTGGCTTCATCATTGTGATATTTTGGGGTTAGGACAGCCTTAGAAAGCACCTATGGAGCTCCAGCTCCCATTGGCAGTAATGGGTTTTGTAGTCCAACCATAACGTCATGTTGGGTTTTATTCCCCCCCCCCCCCCCGTTTGGGGGGAAAGGCCTTCCAGACCAGGACTGTGTGGGACTCCATCTCCCATTGGTAATTATGGGATTTGTAGTCCAACCATAAGGACATGTGGGGTTTTATTTGCCCCCCTTTGGGGGGGGAAGCCCTTCCAGACATCACATTGCTCCCGTCAGTAATGATGGGATTTGTAGTCCAGCCATAAGGTCATGTTGGGTTTTATTTGCCCCCTCTTTGAGGGATGAAGCCCCTTCCAGACCAGCACAGTGTGGGACTCCATCTCCCATTGCTCCGGTCAGTAATGATGGGTTTTGTAGTTCTGCCATAAGGTCATGTGGCATTTTATTTGCCCCCTCTTTGGGGGGTGAAGCCCCTTCTGACCAACACTGTGTGGGACTCCATCTCCCATTGCTCCCGTCAGTAATGATGGGTTTTGTAGTCCAACCATAAGGTCACGTTGGGTTTTATTTGCCCCCTCTTTGGGGGGTGAAGCCCCTTCCAGACCAGCACAGTGTGGGACTCCATCTCCCATTGCTCCGGTCAGTAATGATGGGTTTTGTAGTTCTGCCATAAGGTCATGTGGCATTTTATTTGCCCCCTCTTTGGGGGGTGAAGCCCCTTCTGACCAACACTGTGTGGGACTCCATCTCCCATTGCTCCCGTCAGTAATGATGGGTTTTGTAGTCCTGCCATAACGTCATGTGGCATTTTATTTGCCCCCTCTTTGGGGGGTGAAGCCCCTTCTGACCAACACTGTGTGGGACTCCATCTCCCATCGCTACCATCAGTAATGATGGGATTTGTAGTCTAGCCATAAGATCATGTTGGGTTTTATTTGCCCCCTCTTTGGGGAGTGAAGTCCTTCCAGACCAGCACTGTGTGGGACTCCAGCTCCCATCGCTCCCGCCAGCAGTGATGGGTTATGTAGTGATGGGTTGTGCCTTCTCCCTTGAAGGGAGAGCCCGACTGGTCCTGAAAAGACGCCGGACAGCGGCCACGTCTCCCAGGACCCCAAATCGGAGGATTCGTCCAACCAGAGTTCCCCCGAGATGCCCACCACCAAGAACAGGTCAGCCCCTCAACATGGGTGGGGATGGGGGTAAGGTGGAGGGGTATCGTTATTATCAGTATATGTGTTTACATCCTTACTATGTTTGTTTGTTTGTCTCCCGTCCTGCCTCCCCCCCCCCCCAACGCCCTGTGTTCCACTGCAGGCCGGCCCCCAAAGCGGAGGCCCTTCGCAGCGGCTGCTCCCGCTCCTCTTCCTCCAGCGCCAGCAGCTTTGGCAGCGGGACCGAAGGGCCCCAAGGCAGCGGTCACGAGGACGACAACGGTGACGATGATGACGATGCCGGCACGGTAGGATTCATTGGCACCAAGGCGGGTGGGAGGAGGAAGCGGACAAGCTTTAGATTTGGGAATATGTTTGTGGCCCCTAATTGCACCCCCTTGTGCCCGCAGGAGAGCCACTCCTCCTCCTCTGAGGCGCCCCACAAGCGGGGCTCCTTCATCTACAGCACTTGGCTGGAGGACAGCCTAAGCACCGCCAGCGCAGGGAGCTCCCCCGGTAAGAACACCAACCCTGCCTGGCGGGCTGCCATCCCCACACAAGGGCCACAGTGTGAGAAGACCTCAGTGGGAGAAAGGCCTCATTGTGACGTAGACCTCAGTGTTAGAAGGCCTCAGTGTTAGTTCATCTCAGTATGAGAAGGTCTCAGTGAGAGAAAGGCCTCAATGTGAGGTAGACCTCAGTGTTATAAGGCCTCAGTGTTAATTCATCTCAGTGTGAGAAGGCCTCAGTGGGAGAAAGGCCTCAGTGTGAGGTAAACCTCAGAAGGCCTCAGTTCATCTCAGTGTGAGAAGGCCTCAGTGTGAGGTAGACTTCAGTGTTAAAAGGCCTCTATATTAGTTCATCTCAGTATGAGAAGGTCTCAGTGAGAGAAAGGCCTCAATGTGAGGTAGACCTCAGTGTTATAAGGCCTCGGTGTTAATTCATCTCAGTGTGAGAAGGCCTCAGTGGGAGAAAGGCCTCAGTGTGAGGTAAACCTCAGAAGGCCTCAGTTCATCTCAGTGTGAGAAGGCCTCAGTGTGAGGTAGACTTCAGTGTTAGAAGGCCTCTATATTAGTTCATCTCAGTATGAGAAGGTCTCAGTGAGAGAAAGGCCTCAATGTGAGGTAGACCTCAGTGTTATAAGGCCTCAGTGTTAATTCATCTCAGTGTGAGAAGGCCTCAGTGGAAGAAAGGCCTCAGCTTTAGGTAGACCTCAGTGTTAGAAGGCCTCGGTGTTAGTTCATCTCAGTGTAAGAAAGTCTCAGTGAGAGAAAGGGGGTTTTCTGGAAGGAGAGCCAAAGATATGGGTGCACTGCGCCTGTCCGGCAAAGTTGGACATTGCACCATTCAGCCATGGAATGGCATTCTCCAAGGGCCGGGAGACTGTCACGAGGTGTTTGAAAGCAAAAAAGGATAATTAATGGTTGTTAATTGCTCTGAGAGACGCCAGGGTTGGACTTTTGTCTCTTCTGTAATAATCGCCCTTAATGAGTATTTATGGCGTTGTCGCTCAGACAGAGGGATTAAGGGGAGGCCGAGGCAAGAGCCGGCTTGTGCTGGAGGCCTCGACAACATCCTTAGTCAGGTCTAAAAAACCCCTTGATCCCTCCGCCTCTACGTCTAGGACCCCCAGTCATTTCTTCCCTGTGTTTCCCAGGCCCTTCCCCGCAGCCGGACCCCCGGAAGTCCGCTGACCCTTCGTGTCCAGAGATCAAGATCCAGCTCGAACAGACGGAGCGGCCGCCGTCCAACTTGGTGAGTCGACCTGAAGCCTGGTTTGGAAACACTGCCTTTCTGCTTCCAGACTCTATTTCCCATGAATCCCCAGTCAAAGCACAGGACAGGATGATAGGAGATATTTTAGCGAGGAGGGGTCATCTCTCTGTCAACCCTTTGGGAGGCTGGCCATTCATTCCCACGCCTCATATTTATGTGTGGTTTGTAACCTTCTCCTCCTTTCTCTCTGTCTCGTCCATCTGTCGCAATCCAGAGCTGCTAGCCCGCCGTGGATGCGCCACCCACAAAACAAATGATCATAAGGTCAGCAAGCCCATCTCCTGCTTTTGGGGTTGTGGATAATGGGTTTCTCCAGAGGGAGAGAGAGAGTGTCCTTCTGAAGGATCATCCATGGCACGTTTCCTCCAGGCATGGTGCCGAGGAGCCTCACTGAGACCTAATGGCATGACAGTGACATCGACAAGGCCACCTCCTCTGTGACCACCTTATCAGGGGCCATCCCACCGGCCACATGAAGCCCCTGAACGAGCCACTTTGAGGGTCTCTTAGCTTGACTTCATTCCCACTTTTCCTCCTTCGAACTCTTCTGATCCAAATTTTAGTCCAAACCTCAGAAGGAGAGATGCTTCATTGTGTTAGATCTATTCTGAGAACGAGATTTGCTGCTTGTGGAAGGACAATCCATTCCGGATGTTAGTCCGAACTTCACAGGAGGGGGGATGATCCATTGTGTTAGATCTATTCTGAGGATGGGGTTTGGGGCTTGTGGAAGGACAATCCGTTCCGGATATTAGTCCAAACTTCAGAGTGTGAGAGAGAGGATCCATTGCACTAGCACTGAATTCCAATTGGTTCAGCTGACCTTTGATATCCCAATTGTGTGATCTGTGGCCACATTCCCCCAAAACCTATCCTAAAGAAGTGACCCTAGGGCACACCCACTTTGCTCCGAATCCGTTGGGCAGAGAGTCCCCACGGAAGCCCAGGATAACTTTGGCGCCTTTGAGGCCGGAGTGAATTTTCTGTTGTAGGTCAAGAGGTTCCCTTGTTCGGCACTGACCTTCTCCTCCAAATTCTGCAGCACACGGTGAAGAAGCGCAAGGCGGCCCTTTGGCCAGACCAAGCCTCTGCTGACCACCTAGGATGACTCTCCTGCGCCTCCCGATTGACCCCCGATGCGCCTTGGGGTGCTCTTGACCCACCAGACCTGGCAGGACTGGACTGGACTCCACCGGGGCTTTCCCTTGGAACAACCCTCGCCCCAAGCCCTGCCCCCTTTTTCCATGAGCTGTGCTCCAGATCCCCCCCCCCAAAAACCAACCTAAGGCCTCCAGCCACTGTCCAGCTTGACCCTTCGAATCAATGGACAATCGCTTGATGGACATCATGGCTGCTTCTCCCAAGATGGCATTTTCCAGAGCCAGAACCGGTGTCAAAACGGGTCCCCTAATGTCCAGTAACAGAGAATAATATCCCACTCGACTTGGGTGCCAACGATCTCTTCTGTCCTTCCGTCCCTCCTGACCGTTGGGCATCAAGCCATCCAGGCCATCCACAGTGACCATGCGGGGATTCATTTGTCCGCCACGGACACTCTTTGGCCCCAATTTGCCAAGCAAAAGAGCCATATTCCCTCCATTTGACCGCTGGGCACTCAGGTCAGGACAGTGCAGAGATCCATCCATCCCTTACGGATAAACTAATTCTGACACACAAGCAGAGAGAGACCTCAAATGGATGCCCCCTTTGCCGTTCCATCCACTTGACCATTGTCCAGCAAACCATCCAGATGGCCTACAATGACCATTGATCTGTGGATACTCTTTGGCCAACTGACCCTTCTCCTCTATCATTCCGTCCACTCTTGACCATTGCATTCTGACGTCCAGCAAGCAACTAGTATGGACAATTCACTGAACTGGATGCAGAGCGGAAGAGACATCTTCATCCTTTGCCATCCAGTCTTGGTTCCTGAGGTCCAGCAAGGCACCCATCCTCTCTGGCCCCTCTTTGACCCTGATTCGTCTGGCCATTTGGGACAAACGGGTCCTCTCTCATCTCTGCCGGACGTTGCCCTTTGCGATTTTGCTGTACAGTTTTTTTTTTTGGTGTTTGTTTGTGCTTTTTTGCAATCCGAACGTGCAAAACACTGTGAAGGACCCCATTGAGGGGCGAACGCGGGTGTCGACGACCCTAAGAAAACATCCCTATTTAATTTCCTTCCTGAAGAAGACGGGAAGAAACAATCGCACCTCCGCCTGGATCTCTTTTGTGTTGTCCGTCTGCCGCCTCGCCTGGCTTTTCGATTTGTTTTGTTTCAGTTCAGGTTCTTCGCGGCCTCTACTTCTTTTTTCCTCCGTTTTCTTTGTTCGGTTTTCAAAACGAACCCCAAAGTTGTGTCGGTGTTTCCGAGTGACGACGACCATAATGTATAAAATGAAACGAGAAGAAAAAAAATTCTATTTATCGCTATTGCTCAGAAGATTCTATTTGTAAAAAAATAATAATAAGGGAAAGTGCTTTTTAAAAAGTGTACAGGATGGGAAATAAAAGGAGAAACCTCTGCGTTTACATCCGTCATTAAGCCAAACAACGATGGGGTCCCCCTATAAACACCCCTCTCTTCACCCTTTACTAATACAGTAGTCTCACTTATCCGACATAAACAGACGGGCAGAATGTCGGATAATAGGGAGTCCCCTACAGTGACCCGTCCGACACGCCGCTAAACACCTAGAATACTCTCATGAAGGACTCAAAGAATTAAGACAAGGCAATGCCTCAGGGCTAGAGGGGAAGATGAGCATGGAAATCACAGAGGGAAGGAGGAAGGATGCTTCCGCTTCCGGTCCTGCCTTTTTCCCCCTTCCCTCCCTCCTCTTCCTGCTCCTTGCCTTGCCTTGTTCACTTATGGGGATTGGAGAGAGAGTTGGGGAGCGCGTCTTTCATTGAAGGGGCAATGCTTGAGGAAAAGGGGACATTGGATAAGAGTGTCGGATAATAGAGAATGTTGGATAAATGAAGGTCGGATAAGCGAGACTCTACTGTAATTGGGGAGCGCACCTTTAATTGAAGGGGCAATGCTTGAGGAAAAAGGGACATTGGATAAGAGCGTCGGATAACACGGAATGTCGGATAAGTGAAGGTCGGATAAGCGATACTCTACTGTAATTGGGGAGTGCACCTTTAATTGAAGGGGCAATGCTTGAGGAAAAGGGGGCATTGGATAAGAGCGTCGGATAACACGGAATGTCGGATAAGTGAAGGTTGGATAAGCAATACTCAATTTAATTGGGAAATGCACCTTTAATTGAAGGGGCAATGCTTGAGGAAAAGGGGACATTGGATAAGAGCGTCGGATAACACGGAATGTCGGATAAGTGAAGGTTGGATGAGCAATACTCAATTTAATTGGGGAGTGCACCTTTAATTGAAGGGGCAATGCTTGAGGAAAAGGGGGCATTGGATAAGAGCGTCGGATAACACGGAATGTCGGATAAGTGAAAGTCGGATAAGCAATACTCTACTGTAATTGGGGAGCGCACCTTTAATTGAAGGGGCAATGCTTGAGGAAAAGGGGACATTGGATAAGAGCGTCAGATAACATGGAATGTCGGATAAGTGAAGGTCGGATAAGCGAGACTCTACTGTAATTATTGTTGTTGTTGTTGTTACTACATGCTGCTTTCCTGTCCTACAAGAGACCTCCCTTTTGTGAGAGAAAACTACCCTAAATATATACAGCAGAGCATCCAAAAACAAACAGGATACAAAAGTTAAGCATCAGCTCAATAGCGAGCGGAGCATGAAGTTCTGTGATGTGGCTGTAAAGAATTCAGAGTTTAGGAGGCAAGCATGCAGAGTTTAATCTTTTAAAAAACACATAACGTTTATTTACATTAACAAGAAATAACTGTATGTTTGAATAATCAAGAACTGGGCCTGAGCTACTCTAATGCCCATCTCTTGTAAGGTTTCAAAGAGAGGGAAAACACATCCAAGCACACAAGCAGAGAGAGACCTCAAAGCGCACAGCACATACTTTCCTGACACACAAGCAGAGTCTGGAGTTGAATCCCGATACCTTTCACCTGTTATTACTACTACTACTACTACTACTTTTATTATTGTTGGAATCATGAAAGCAATGCCATGTTATTTTTCCAAAAGTGGGATGCGTGAGGTCCGCACGATGGGCTTTGCAGTCCTTCCTTGACGATCTGTGTGTCTTTTTGTCTAGTTGTTTCTGCGGCGTCGTTGCCCTCCTCGACCCCGCAGCTGCTAATGCTTTTGGAGCGAAAGGAAGGATCCCTGGAAATGAAAGGCGAGAGAGAGAGAGAAGGGAGGAGGAGAAGGGAGCCTCTCTGGCCTCCTCCATTGTCCAGCCTCTGGGCTCCTGGGTTTAGGGATTTCGCTCACGTTCGCAGGAAGAAGCGCATGCAGGAAATGCCTCTCCTGTTGCAAGGAAGCCAGGCAACGAGCCACAGGGCATTCTTATGAGTCTAATTTGCATTTAGGTGACTTTGTACATCTGATGAAGATGATTTTGCATTTATTTATTGATAGTATTTATATTCTGCCCTTCTCAGAGCGGATCACATATACTGCAAACATTCAGTGCCGATTATACACTGACCAGACCGACAACTATACATAGAAAGAGGTATATATTATCTAGGCTTTCTCATCTTCGTCATCTTGGAGGCTGTGCTCGGTTGCAGCCACTGGGGGGAGCTGTCGTGCCACTTTCCCTGCCAAAGAGATTGGCTCGTAAACTTCTTCCTTTCTATTAATAGATTATTGTAATGATAATAATAGATGATAGTAATGATAATAATAGATGATAGTAATGATAATAATAGATGATAGTAAGGGTAATAATAGATAGTAGTAAGGATGATAATAGATGGTAGTAAGGGTAATAATAGGTGGTAGTAATGATAATAATAGATGATAGTAATTATAATAATAGATGATAGTAAGGATAATAATAGATGATAGTAAGGGTAATAATAGATAGTAGTAAGGATGATAATAGATGGTAGTAAGGGTAATAATAAGTGGTAGTAATGATAATAATAGATGATAGTAATTATAATTATAGATGATAGTAAGGATAATAATAGATGATAGTAAGGATAATAATAGATGATAGTAAGGATAATAATAGATGGTAGTAAGGATAATAATAGGTGGTAGTAATGATAATAATAGATGATAGTAATTATAATTATAGATGATAGTAAGGATAATAATAGATGACAGTAAGGATAATAATAAATGGTAGTAAGGATAATAATAGATGATAGTAAGGATAATAATAGATGATAGTAAGGGTAATAATAGATGGTAGTAAGGATGATAATAGATGATAGTAATTATAATTATAGATGGTAGTAAGGATGATAATAGATGATAGTAATTATAATTATAGATGGTAGTAAGGATAATAATAGATGATAGTAAGGATAATAATCGATGATAGTAAGGATAACAATAGATGGTAGCAATGGTAATAATAGATGATAGTAATGATGATTATAGATGATAGTAAGGAAAATTAAACATGATAGTAAGGAAAATTAGAGATGATAGTAAGGATAATAATTAATAGTAATGATAATAATAGATGATAGTAATGATAACAATAGATGATAGTAATTTTTGTAGATGATAGTCAGGATAATAATTTTAGATGATAGTAATGGTAATATTACATCTATTATAATAGATGGTAGTACTGATAATTCTTGATGATAGTACTGATAATTGTAGAAGAGAGTAATGATAATAATAGAAATAATAACGATGCTAGCATTGAGAACATAATGTCTGTTTTGGAGACTTCCTCATCCCCTGGCAGAGGACGAACCGCGGCGCTCAACATGGGATTAGATTATGTTATGACATAATGATAGAGGCGGAAATCTTTCCCCGGGTCCTGTTCTGATTGAGGATGATGGGCATCGTGATCCCCCCAAAAGGAGCTCTGTGAAGGAAAGAAGAGAAGCTTTAATGGGGGGAGTCCGTTTCCCAGCATGGGTTTTGGGCAAGAGAGAGAGAGGTGAGCTCAGGGGTCGGAGGAGGACACGGCTGTGGGTTTTGCAGGAACAGGCCTGGCTCTGCTTTCGGGCCTTGGAAGAAGGCCCTCCTGGGATCCCTTTTCCCCCCCAAATAGATCTCTGAGTGGATTCGTGCCCGGCAAATGGAATGGAAACCACGGGCGGTGGTTTTGGGCCGCTCGTCCTTCCCTCCAGACGCTCCTCGCTTGAGGCTTTGGTTTGAGAAACGACAACGACAACGTCCAAGGAATGAATGCAAAGGAAGCTGGGAGAAGAAAGAAAGAGCTCCTCGGGACCGGATGGATGGCCCTTCCGGTCCCCAACTCTGGTCTTGAGGTCACGGGACGGAGAGCAGAGGCCATTCAAAGAGTTTCAAGTAGTGGGATGGACTCTCCAGCAGGAAGGGCCTCTTTAGGGAGTGTTTTAGTTGTGCCTGGCAGGATGGGCCAGGGGTCTCTTACAACTCTAATGGATTCGAGGCTGTATTAGGAGGTTCGTGGGCTCTCTCTTTGGAGGCCTTCAAACACCTTTAGAGATGGGCATCTTTAGGGAGTGCTTTAGTTATCTTTCCAAATGGGGCTGGACTAGATGGTCCTTTAGGGTCCCTCAAGCAGAGCCTGGATGGGCATCTTTGAGGTGTGCTTTAGTTATCTCTCTGAATGGGGCTGGACTAGATGGTCCTTTAGGGTCCCTCAGAAGGCTCGTGGGCTCTCTCCCTTCTTTGGAGGCCTTCAAGCAGAGCCTGGATGGCCATCTTTGGGGTGTGCTTTAATTATCTCTCTGAATGGGGCTGGACTAGATGGTCCTTTGGGGTCCCTCAGAAGGCTCGTGGGCTCTCTCCCTTCTTTGGAGGCCTTCAAGCAGAGCCTGGATGGGCATCTTTGGGGTGTGCTTTCGTTGTCTCTCTGGAATGGGCTGGACTAGATGGTCCTTTGGGGTCCCTCAGGAGGCTTGTGGGCTCTCTCCCTTCTTTGGAGGCCTTCAAGCTTGGATGGGCATCTGTAGGGAGTGCTTTAATTGTCTGGACTAGATGGCGCTTTGTGGTCCCTCCCAACTCTTGTGGATTCCAGGCTGGTTCAGGAGGCTCATAGGATCTTTGGAGGCCTTCAAGCAGAGGCTGAATGGCCATCTTTGGGGAGTGCTTTTGTTGTCTCTCTGGATGGGGCTGGACTAGATGGCCCTTAGGGGTTCCTCCCAACTCTCGTGAATTCCAGGCTGCTTTGGGGGGCTCGTAGGCTCTTTGGAGGCCTTCAAACAGAGGCTGAATGGCCATCTTTAGGGAGTGCTTTAGTTGTCTCTCTGGATGGGGCTGGACTAGATTGCCCTTTGGGGTCCCTCCCAAGCCCATTGTGGTATGGACAGCTTCAAAGAACTTTCCTTCTTTCAATAGAAACTGAATGGCCATCTTTAGGGAGTGCTTTAGTTGTCCCTCTCCAAATGGGGCTGGGCTAGATGGCCTTTGGGATCCCCTCCAACTCTAATGGATTCCAGGCTGCATTAGTAGGCTTGTGGGCTCCCACCTCTTTGGAGGCCTTCAAGCAGAGCTTGGATGGGCCTCTTCAGGGAGTTCTTTAGTTGTCTCTCTAAATGGGGCTGGACTACATGGCCCAACCCCATTGCAGTCTCCTTCCATCAGTAGAGACTGAATGGCTGCCTTTTGGGAGTGTGTTAGTTGTGTTAGATGGGGTTGGACTAGATGACCATTGGGTTCCTTTCAAGCTCTATTGAAATATGATGGAGTCTCCTTCTTTGGAGGAAGGACGGGCTCTCGTTTCTTGGGATGACATATTATCTTTGAGGCGTTGTGCCTTTCCAGAAGGTGGTCAGACTAGATGGCCTTTGAGGACCCCTCCTTTCCTACCACCGCAGAGGAGAATAATAACACTGGCGTCCCCGATGGCCAGCTCCGTGTTTGGCTTCGGAGGGCCTTGTGCTAGTCTTGGCTCCGTCCAGGAGGCACTTCCCGGCGGCTTTGGCCCCAGGTCCACGTCCAGCTTGGCTACTCCTTCCTTCCTTCCTTGGGAGATGACCTCACAGCAAGCGAGAGAGAGGAACGGGCTGCGAGGAGGAGCAGAAGGCCTTGTTTGTTGGTTTAAGAGATGGCTTGGCAGGAGAGGAGCTCCTTGGCCGCCCAACGCCCAACGCCGGTGGTGTCCTCAGGAGAAGATGGCTGGAGCGCCTTGACTGGACCAAAGCAGAGAGCATGGAGAGAAGGCAGGGACGTGGCATCTCCCAATATTTGGAGAAGGAGGAGAAGGTTCACGGAAGGAGGGCTTGGCGGCAAAGTGGGCTCTCCTGCTTTGGAGGTCTTGGGACCAGGCGGGTGGGCCTCTCTCGGGAGCAAAGAGGGTCAGGCGAGAGAAGGAGGCCTCTCTCTCACCGTCCTCTCCTTCCTCCCTTCTCTCTTTCCTCCTTCCTTCCTTCCCTCCCTCTTTCTCCTTTCCTTCCATCCTTCCTTCCCTCCCTCTTTCTGCTTCCCTTCTACCCTTTCATCCTTCCTTCCTTCCCTCTTTCCTCCCTCCTTCCCCTTCCCTTCCCCCCTTTCGTCCTTCCTTCCCTCTTTCCTCCCTCCTTCCTTCCCTCCCTCCTTCCCTCCCTTCCACCCTTTCATCCTTCCTTCCCTCTTTCCTCCCTCCTTCCTTGACTCCCTCTTCCTCCTTCCCTTCCACCCTTTCGTCCTTCCTTCCCTCTTTCCTTCCCTCCCTCTTTTTCCGTCCCTTTCGTCCTTTCTTCCCTCTTTACTCCTTCCTTCCTTCCTTCCCTCCCTCTTTCTTCTTCCCTTCCACCCTCTCATCCTTCCTTCCCTCTTTCCTCCCTCCTTCCTTCCCTCCCTCCCTCTTTCTTCTCTTCCATCCTTTTGTCCTTTCTTCCCTCTTTCCTCCCTCCTTCTTTCCTTCCCTCTTTCTCCTTCCCTTCCACCCTTTCGTCCTTCCTTCCCTCTTTCCTTCCCTCCCTCTTTTTCCGTCCCTTTCGTCCTTTCTTCCCTCTTTACTCCTTCCATCCTTCCCTCCCTCTTTCTTCTTCCCTTCCACCCTCTCGTCCTTCCTTCCCCCTTTCCTCCCTCCCTCCTTCCTTCCCTCCCTCCCTCTTTCTTCTTTTCTTCCATCCTTTTGTCCTTTCTTCCCTCTTTCCTCCCTCCTTCTATCCTTCCCTCTTTCTCCTTCCCTTCCACCCTTTCATCCTTCCTTCCCTCTTTCCTCCCTCCTTCCTTGACTCCCTCTTCCTCCTTCCCTTCCACCCTTTCGTCCTTCCTTCCCTCTTTCCTCCTTCCTTCCTTCCCTCCATCTTTTTCCGTCCCTTCCACCCTTTCGTCCTTCCTTCCCTCTTTCCTCCTTCCTTCCTTCCCTCCATCTTTTTCCGTCCCTTCCACCCTTTCGTCCTTCCTTCCCTCTTTCCTCCTTCCTTCCATCCTTCCCTCCCTCTTTCTTCTTCCCTTCCACCCTCTCGTCCTTCCTTCCCTCTTTCCTCCCTCCCTCCTTCCTTCCCTCCCTCCCTCTTTCTTCTTTTCTTCCATCCTTTTGTCCTTTCTTCCCTCTTTCCTCCCTCCTTCTTTCCTTCCCTCTTTCTCCTTCCCTTCCACCCTCTTGTCCTTCCTTCCCTCTTTCCTCCCTCTTCCCTTCCCTCCCTCTTTCTCCTTTTCTTCCACCCTTTCGTCCTTCCTTCCCTCTTTCCTTCCTTCCTTCCCTCCCTCATTCTCCTTCCCTTCCACCCTTTTGTCAATCCTCTTCCCTCTCTCCCATCCTTCCTTCCCTCCCCTATGTTTTTCTTTCCTCCTTCCCTCTATTCCCTTCTGTTCTTCTCTTCCTCCCTCTCTTCCTTCCTTCTCTCTTTCCTTCCTTGTTTACACCCCTCTTTCTCCCTCCCTTTCCACTTCCTTCCCCTCCACTCTATCATCCATCCTTTCTTTCCTCCTTTCTTTTCCTTTCTTCCCTTCCTTTCTTCTCTCCTTCCCTTCCTTCCTTCCTTCTTTCTTTCTTTTCATTTCTTTCTCTTCCCTTCCCCTTCCTTCCTTCTTTCCTTCTTTCCCTCCCTCCCTTTCCTTCCTTCCCTTCTCCTTCCTTTCACTTCCTTCCTACTTTCCTTTATTTCTTTCCTTCCTTTTCTTCCTTCCTTCTTTCCCTTCCCATCCCTTTGTCCTCCCTCCCTCCCTCCCTCCCTCCCTCCCTCCCTCCCTTCCTTCCTTCCTTCCTTCCTTCTTTTCCATCCCTTCCCACCTGCCCTCCCTCCCTCCCTTCTTCACTGTCCTTCCTTCCTTCCTTCTTCCTTTTCCTTTCCTTCCATCCTTCCTTTCTTTCCCCAGACTGGAAACCTTTGCCGCTTCCACCCAAGCCTCGCCAGGGTTTTCCTTGGCCTTTTCCCGATGGGTGGGCGGCTTCTTCCATTTCAAACAACCACGAAAATACCACTATTAACTCCAAGCTGCTATTTGGACAATGACTGCGGAATGATAATAGCCGGCGCCAGAGATTTGGGAATAGCCCGGCCTCAAGGAAGGAGATGGCGATGGTGGTGGAAGGAGAGGCCGCTCGCCCCTCTCCCATTTGCTCGCCTCCCTCTTCCTCTTCCACAAAGCTTCCATTTGGCCCACCGGCTTCCCACGACTCTTGCCCTAATGGGCCCTTTGGCACCGCTTCCTTCCTTCCCAAATCCCCCTTTATCTCCTAATGACAGGCCCAGAACCTGGACCCCTTCCACGTCTTAATTGCAACCGGGAGGGCCTTGTTTATATCCCCCGGCTGGCTTTTCTTCTCACAGCACAGCTTTTTGGCTCAGATCCCATTGGGAAGATGGGGCGCGGAGTCCGTCACCTGGCCCTTCCAGACTCATTGGGAGACGGAAAAGTGTCCTTGCACTTCTGGGCTCCAACCCGTTTACTGGCAACTAATTCATTATTTTTGCAGAAGGACCACACAGATGGATTTTGGGGAACAGCTTTGGGAGAATGCTGGGATGGGTTTGGGCATCTTTGTTGTGGCCTCTGGAAAGTGTGACGCGGTGGGAACGCTGGGAAATACATCCATCCATCATAATAATGCGGTCGTTCTGGAATTTTTAATCTAGGACCCGTTTCGGGTTTCTTTCCATGGAGGGAAATGGTTCTTTCTGGGAAACGGCTCCAAAATGAGTGAGTGAATCACGCCCGAAAGGACCGGGAAAGCCGTGGCTACCGACCAGAGAAGTGGGCCCGATTTCACTTGGAAAACCCATCATCCTGGGCCTTAATTGAAAATTGCAATGAAGGAGATGGGTTGCATGGGTTTCGTTTTCTGTGACGAGCCTTGTAACTCGGGACGAAGGAGCCGTTAGGGGAAACGACCCTAAGATAAAGCAGAGCACCCAAAAATAAACAGGATACAAAAGTTGAGCATTCCATCATCCTGGGCTCCAAAGGTCCCGCTGGAAATTGCAATGAAGGAGATGGGTTGCATGGGTTTCGTTTTCTGTGACGAGCCTTGCAACTCGGGACGAAGGAGCCGTTAGGGGAAACGACCCTAAGATAAAGCAGAGCACCCAAAAATAAACAGGATACAAAAGTTGAGCATTCAGCTCATTAACGAGCAGAGTCCAATCTTTAAAAAAATCACAAAATAATAAAGAACTGGATTTCTCAATAGTTGAAGAACTGGGTCTGAGCTGTTCTAACGCCCATCTCTTCTAAGGTTTCAAAGAGAGGGAATACTCAGCCAAGCACTACATCTCTCCTGACACACAAGCGGAGAGAGACCTCAAAACACACAGCACATACTCTCCATACTGTATCTCTCTTGAACTGTGTTACCCAGAATTGGACACAGTGTGATTCCAGGTGAAGAGGGCTGACCAAAGCGGAATACAGCAGCACCATGACTTTCCTCAATCTGGACACTAAAATCTTTTGGATGCAGACCAGAATCCCGTTGGCTTTTTGAGCTGCTTGGCTCATGTTCAATTTCCTGTCCACGAAGACTCCGAGACCTTTCTCAGAGGGGCTGTTGTTGAGCCAGGTGTCACCCATTTTGTATCTTTCAGTCCTCATGAGCGTAACTAAGGCCTTTATGTCTTGAAAGATTGACGTTCAGGGGCAGAATACAGGATAAGAGCTTCAGATAAGACGGAATGTCGGATAAGCGAAGGTTGGATAAGCGAGACACTATTATGAATGGAGAGAGAGTTGGGAAGCGCTCCTTTAATTGAGAGGAAAATGCTGGAAGAAAGGGGCCATCGGATAAGAGCGTCGGGTAAGACGGAAAGTTGGATAAGCGAAAGTTGGATAAGCGAGACTATTATGAATGGAGAGAGGGGAAGCGCTCCTTTAATTGAGGGGGAAAAGCAGGAGAAGGGGCCGTCGGATAAGAGCGTCGGGTAAGACAATATCAGATAAGCGAAGGTCGGATAAGCGAGACTCTATTATGAATGGAGAGAGAGTTGGGTACACTCCTTTAATTGAGGGGAAAATATACAGGAGGAAAAGGGGCCGTCGGATAAGAGCGTCGGGTAAGACTGAATGTCGGATAAGCGAGACTCTATTATGAATGGAGAGAGAGTTGGGAAGCACTCCTTTAATTGAGGGGAAAGTGCTGGAGGAAAAAGGGTCGTCGGATAAGAGCATCAGATAAGATGGAATGTCGGATAAGTGAGACTCTATTATGAATGGAGAGAGAGTTGGGAAGCGTTCCTTTAATTGGGGGGGAAATGCAGGAGGAAAAGGGGCCATTGGATAAGAGCGTCGGGTAAGACAGAATGTCGGATAAGCGAAAGTCAGATAAGCGAGACTATTATGAATGGAGAGAGAGTTGGGAATGCTTCTTTAATTGAGGGGAAAATGCTGGAGGAAAAGGGGCCGTCGGATAAGACAAAATGTCAGAAAAGCGAAGGTCGGATAAGCGAGACTCTATTATGAATGGAGAGAGAGTTGGGAAGCGCTCCTTTAATTGAGGGGAAAATGCTGGAAGAAAAGGAGCTGTCGGATAAGCGCGTCTGGTAAGACGGAATGTCGGATAAGCGAAAGTCGGATAAGAGAGACTATTATGAATGGAGAGAGAGTTGGGAAGCACTCCTTTAATTGAGGGAAAAATGCTGGAGGAAAAGGGGCCATCAGATAAGAGCGTCGGATTAGACGCCATGTCGGATAAACAAAGGTCAGATAAGCGAGACTGTAATGTAATTGCGCTCCAGGGATCCTCTTTGGAGGGGGAACCCAGTGCGTAACATTAAATGGATAATAATAATAATAATAATAATAATAATAATAATAATAATAATATTCTGTAAGCCGCCCTCATCTTCTGGAAAGCCTTTCCCCATTTCCTCCATCATTTCACCCTCTATTAAGGGAGCTCTTCCCAACTCTCTCTCCATTCATGGGACGATGGGCGGTCTATCCTCCTCTCCATCCCTGGGCCCTTGACCGCTGTGCCCTGTTGCCGTGGCATGGCCTTGGATCTCCTTTTAATAGGTGAAGCCACCGCCCTGGCTTCTCCTTGGACGTCTTCCTTTCCCGCTTCTGTTGATCGTTGTCCTTTGAGGACAAGGAGGCTTCAGGTCTTCCCAGCATCCCAGTCCCTGCAGCACCGAACGACGATGACGGGTCCTTCCCTCGAGTCGGGATATTTTGGGACCATGTTTGGGTTTTGCTGCCGGAGGACTAAAGAGCCTTTGTGTTTCCCCGCAGTTTTGCAGCGCTTTGTGGGCCGAGGCCTGTTGACTCCGTGGCGGCAGTGGTCAAAGGTGGCTAAATTAAGCCCAGAAGTGTTGGTCCGAAGGAAGGAAAGCAAACAGTGGGGACCCAAGGTGCCCTCCTCCTCTGTTTCATCCCCTTTTATTGCTTTGCACATCTCCCGGTCCCAAAATATCCCATTGTTCAGTGCTGCAGAGACAGGGATGCTTGCAAGCTCTTGGCAAAAGGGAGGTCCTGGGAAAGTGGGATAATCATCATCATCATCATCATCATCTATATATCTATACACATATTAAAAGTGCAAATGTGTGTATATGTGGTGGAGGTGTCCACTGACACAGACAGCCTCTCGCCTCCACAAACAGTGCTGAGGACTCCCTCCAATGTACATTGCAGGTTACAGCGGGTGCCACATCCCAGTGTTCCTCTCTCTCTCCATTGGTGTAGAATTTGCCCACTGACTCTCCCTTAACCCTTTCCTACAGCAAACAGAGGGATTGAACTAATAGCAACCGAAAGGTTGACAGTTCAAAGCCGGGTCTGGGTGAGCTCCTGACCTTCAGCCCAGCTCCTGCCCACCTAGCAGTTTGGTAAATGTGTTCTAGTAACATTTTCTCCTGCATCCGTCCCAAATAACTAGAGTGTTGTGTGGCCAACGTGTTTGAGTGGGATGCACCCATTAGCACAGGCACATGGGCAAACTTCGGCCCTCCCTCCAAGTGTTTTGGACTTCAACTCCCACCATTCCTAACAGGCGGCCCTTGGTTGCTTGCTGCTCGGAGGCTTCCTGTGCCCGGGTGGTGTTTGTCTTGGTTCTGGTGTTGCAATCCAGGGCCAGCAAACACCTCCCTATCCTAGATAGATAGATAGATAGGAAGATGGATGGATGGATGGATGGAGTGATAGATATCTAGATAAGAAGATAGATAAGATGGATGGATGGCAAGATAGATAGATAGATAGATAGATAGATAGATAGATAGATAGATAGATAGATAGATAGGAAGATGGATGGATGGATGGAGAGATAGACAGACAGACAGACAGACAGATAGGAAGATGGATGGATGGATGGATGGATGGATGGATGGATGGAGAGATAGATAGATAGATAGATAGATAGATAGATAGATAGATAGATAGATAGATAGATAGATAGATAGATAGACAGACAGATAGACAGACAGATAGGAAGATAGATAGATGGATGGATGGATGGATGGATGGATGGATGGATGGAGAGACAGGCAGACAGATAGACAGACAGACAGACAGATAGATAGGAAGATGGAAGGATGGAGAGATAAACAGATAGATAGGATAGACAGAAATAGGTAGATTGGATGGATGGATGGATGGAGAGATAGATAGATAGATAGATAGATAGATAGATAGATAGATAGATAGATAGATAGATAGATGATAGATAGATAGGATGGAGAGAGAGGTAGAAGCGCTAAAGTGATGCTGCTTTTCTTGTGGGGAAGGCATGTCTCGGGAAGGATTCTAGCAGCATTTTCTCCTGATGTTTCTCCTGCATCTGTCCTGAATCACTAGAGTTTTGTGTGGTTTTCCTGGCTCCTCTCTTCCTCATTCAAATGAGGAAATGACTTTGTGGGAAGGAGCAGGAGCCTTGGAACAGAGGTCTCTTCTTCCCCATTCTCCGTCCGTCATGACTTCCAAGAAGAGGATCCCTCTGGCCGTTTCCCGACACAATAACGCTCGTTCTGCTGCTCAGCCAGGCATGCGACAGCGGACAAACAAGGAAATCAATCACACGGAAGAGAGAGTCTGGGTTGCTTTACAATAACAACAAGGAGAAGCAGAAGGACAGGTCTTCCCTTTCAGTTTCAGGTCAAGACACTCCTTGAGTGTTTGTCCTTCCAATTGCACAAAAACGATAACACATTTCCCCACCTGGAAAGAAAAACAAGAACCGCCCGACCCTCCAATACTTCAAATATTAATGAATAAGCTGGAAAAAAGGCCTAATCTGGGAAAGGACAAGATTTCCCCCTCCTCTCCGTTACGCAAATTGTTCTGCTCCGTTTGCAGCAATCGAAGTCATCTGAGGACAAAGGCGGAAGAGGAAAGAGAAACCGGGACCTTTGACACCCAGGTGGGGAAAGTGGGAAGGCAGGGGAAGCATTGGGATAGCCGACTGACAAGGACATGCCACACATTGCTTTCCCAAAGGAACAAACTGTCGGGAGCATCGGTTCAGCCAAAGATTGCCTTTATTTCCCTTCCCAAATAAGCTCGGCGATTGTTTTCCCCTCCACCGCAGAAGTGTGAGAAAGAGGCCGGCCAAAGGCATTCAATGTGAAGCAAAGGCAGGACTCTCCCCTTCGGCCCTGAATTCGGCCTCTTCAGAAGGAAATCCAAAACAGGCCTCCAAAACATTGCAAAATTGCAGAACTATGTCAAAGTAACCCATGCTGCAAACACTTGAGCCTCTCTATATCTATCTATCTATCTATCTATCTATCTATCTATCTATCTATCTATCTATCTATCTATCTTCCTATCTCTCCATCCAGCCATCTATCTTATCGATGTTCCTATCTTCCTATCTCTCACTTTCTCTCTTATCTATCTTCCTATCTATCTCTCCATCCATCCATCCCTCCATCTTCCTGTCTGTCTGTCTGTCTGTCTATCTATCTATCTATCTATCCCTCCATCCCTCTATCTATCTATCTATCTATCTATCTTATCTATCTTCGTATCTCTCCATCCATCCATCTTCCTATCTGTCTGTCTATCTTATCTATCTTCCTATCATCCTATCTTCCTATCTATCTATCTATCTATTTATCTCTCCATCCATCCATCTTCCTATGTATCTCTCTATCATCTATCTATCCATCCATCCATCCATCCATCCATCCATCTATCTATCATCCTATCTATCTATCTATCTATCTATTCATCTTCCTATCTATCTATTCATCTTCCTATCTATCCATCCATCCATCCATCCATCCATCTATCTATCTATCTATCATCCTATCTATCTATCTCTCCATCCATCTATCTCTATCTATCTATCTATCTATCTATCTATCTATCTATCAATCATCCTATCTATCAATCATCCTATCTATCTCTCCATCCATCCATCTTGCTATCTATCTATCTATCTATCTATCTATCTATCTATCTATCTATCTATTTTCCTGCCTTCCTATATATGTATCAATCTCTCTATCTTCCTCTCTGCCCACCTTCCTTCCTTCCTTCCTTCCTTCCTTCCTTCCTTCCTTCCTTCCTTCCTTCCTTCCTTCCTTCCTTCCAGCCTGCTCTCCTCCCCTCTTCCTTCTTTAGTTCCTTCTTTCCTTCCTGAGTGCATGAATTAAGGCTGATATTTCTAAGGAGATCAATAAGTGGCAGAGTTGGGTTCTTTTGTACACAAATGAGTTCTTGGCCTGCGAAACGCAACCAGGAGAAGGAAGAGAGAGAGACCACCCGCGCGCCCATCCATCTTCTTTGCTTCCTTTGTTTGGAGACCACAAGCCGGAGCGTCCCATCATCGGGAAGCATCAGGGGAGAAACGTGCCAGCGCCATCCCTGCAGAGCGGAGCCAAACCTGCTCTTATCTGGGGAAACATCCCCAAGCATCCAAAGTTTGGCTTGGCACGGATCCTGGAATGCCCGAAGGCCAGCTTTCCATCCCGGCAACAGATGCTTCCAGCTGTTGTTTGGGCAAACGGCCTCGCCTTTGGCAAAGAGGCCGGTGGAGTTGGTTGGGGTCAGTTACAAGTTTTGGAGCAGAAGGGGAATTGAGATTCAGGTCCTTTTGGAAAGCGGACCGGCTCCCGACCGGCCCCCCGTTTGTGCCCGGGCAGCTGCGCCATCAGAAGAGGCCGCGAGCCAGGAGAAGGGCCAGAGCGGAGGCATGCAGGGTCCCCCAGGGGCCACGCGGAGGAGCCCCCGACCGGCAGTGGTCCTTGTTCTCCCCGATGCAGGCAGCAAAAGCCATGACGTGCGGGATGTAGTTCTGCTCGTGGACGCCGTGCAGCAGGTGCGCCATGGGGCCCTTGGCAAAGATGGCCACGTCCTCCCCGCCGTGCGTCTCCATGCGCAAGGGGACCGCCGACTGGGCCTGGTAGTTGGCATCCGCTGCGGAAGAAGAAGAGGAGGAGAGGTTGGGGCAGAAAAAGGCAGGAGGGGGAAGGAGGCATTGGGGTGCACACCTCAAAAGGCCACTGCAGGCTATGTCAGGTCACGTGTGTCAAAGCCTGTTAGAGTCAGTGGGCCAAAGCTAGTCTCATTCTGAGGAGCGTGAGGTAAACCTCAGTGTGAGAGAAGCCTTGTGTGAGAAAACTCCAGTGTGAGAGAAGCCTCGTGTGAGAAAGCTCCAGTGTGAGAAAAACCTCACGTGAGAAAGCTCCAGTGTGAGAAAAATCTCCTGTGAGAAAGCTCCAGTATGAGAGAAGTCTCATGTGAGAAAGCTCCAGTGTGAGAGAAGCCTCGTGAGAGAAAACTCCAGTGTGAGAGCAGCCTCATGTGAGAAAGCTCCAGTGTGAGAAAAATCTCGCGTGAGAAAGCTCCAGTGTGAGAGAAGTCTCATGAGAGAAAGCTCCAGTGTGAGAGAAGCCTCATGTGAGAAAGCTCCAGTGTGAAAGAAGCCTCATGTGAGAAAGCTCCAGTGTGAGAAAAACCTCATGTGAGAAATCTCCAGTGTGAGAAAAACCTCGCATGAGAAAGCTCCAGTGTGAGAGAAGCCTCGTGTGAGAAAACTCCAGTGTGAGAGAAGCATCGTGTAAAAACGCTCCAGTGTGAGAGAAGAAGCCTCGTGTGACAAAGCTCCAGTGTGAGAGAAGCGTCGTGTGAGAAAGCTCCCGTGTGAGAGAAGCCTCGTGTGAGAAAGCTCCAGTGTGAGAGAAGCCTCGTGTGAGAAAGCTCCAGTGTGAGAGAAGCCTTGTGTGAGAAAGCTGTAGTGTGAGAAGAAGCCTTGTGTGAGAAAGCTCCAGTGTGAGAGAAGCCTCGTGTGAGAAAGCTCCAGTGTGAGAGAAGCCTCGTGTGAGAAAGCTCCAGTGTGAGAGAAGCCTCGTGTGAGAAAGCTCCAGTGTGAGAGAAGCCTTGTGTGAGAAAGCTCCAGTGTGAGAGAAGCCTCGTGTGAGAAAGCTCCAGTGTGAGAGACGCCTCGTGTAAAAACGCTCCAGTGTGAGAGAAGAAGCCTCATGTGAGAAAGCTCCAGTGTGAAGGCTGCTGCATGTAAAGCTACTGTGTATTTGTTTATTTATGTTATGGAAACTTAGTTCTTGTAAATAGTGTAACCATATTATTTTACTACAAAGAAAAGAGTGAGTAGGCCGAAGACTTTTGGAGTCAGTGAGCCAAGACTGGTGTCGTCCTGAGGAGTGTGAGGTAAACCTCTGTGTGAGAGAAGCCTCATGTGAGAAAGCTCCAGTGTGAAGGCTGCTGCGTGTAAAGCTACTGTGTATTTGTTTATGTTATGGAAGTCTAGTTATTGTCAATAGTGCAACCATATTATTTTACCACAAAGAAAAGAGTAGGCCGAAGCCTGTTAGACTAATTGTGCCAAAGCTGGTGTCATCCTGAGGAGTGTGGGGTAAACCTCTGTGTGAGAGAAGCCTTGTGTGAGAAAGCTCCAGTGTGAAGGCTGCTGCGTGTAAAACTACTGTGTATTTGTTTATTTGTGTTACGGAAACCTATTTGTTGTTTGAAAAGCTGACAACAACATTTTCGAGAAGAAGCAGAAGGTGCTGGAAGCAGCCACCGCGGCGTGACCTGTCAGAAATATTAAACATTAACTGGGTATTTTTGATGACAAAAGTGTGAGTCAAGCACTGAAAGAGTGAGTAGGCCGAAGCCTGTTACGAGTCAGTGGGCCAAAGCTAGTGTTGTCCTGAGGAGAGTGAGTAGGCTGAAGCTGGTTCGTGTGCGTTTGCCTCAGTGAGGGGACTCCTCAGTCTGTGTGAGGAGGCTTCTCTGTGTGGTAGGCCTCACAATATGAGGAAGTCCTGTTATGAGAGAAGCCTTGTGTGAGAAAGCTCCAGCGTAAAGGCTGCTACTATGTATTTGTTTAGTTGCCTACTCGTCCAAAAGAGGGGCTCCCGGCCTTTGGCTACTCACTGAAATTAGTGGCGGAGACGTTCTCCCTCTCTCCGTCCACGATGCGAAACCCGGGTCCGTTGCCGTAGAGGATAGAGGTGAAGGGCTTCTTGTCCACATCGCTGTCCTTCGGGGCCAGGCCTGAGGAGAAAGGGAGGAGAAAGGTGGAAGAAGGGAAGGAGAAATAGGAAAGGAAGAAGGGTAAAGAGATGAAGAAGTGGAAGAAGAACGAGGAGGGAGGTAATGGGAAAGGCAGGAGGAAAAGGAGAAAGAGAAGAAGAGGGCAGTGGTGGAAGTAAGGAGGTAGAAGAGGAAGAATACCAAAATGAGGAATCGAAAAGCGAAGGAGGAGGTGGAAGAAGAAGGAGATGGGAGAAGAGGAGGAAGAGGAGAAGAAATGGAAGAAGAGCTATAGAAGAAGAGAAAGCCATCTCCAGCTCTCGTGGAAGGCGACACCAGTGAGAAAGGCCAACCCAGCGGCTCCATTCCCTGCCACTGTCCTCCGTCCACCCCTTCATCTATTCCTCCGTCCGCCTGTCCATCACAACCTCCCAGACCAGGCCTCTCTCACTGGCCAGACCTTCAGGCCACACCTCAGGCCTTACCAAAAATGGTGTTTCCACGGGGAGTGTATCCCCCAAAGGTGAAGACGTGGGAGTGATCGGCAGTCACCACGGTCAGGGTGTCCTGGGTGGAGGTCATGCGGTCGGCCAAGCCAATGGCCCGGTCCATCTCCACGGCTTCGTGCAGGGCCTGCTTGGCCTTGCCCTCATGGTGGCCGTGGTCAATGCGCCCGCCTGCAGAGGGGAAGGAGGAAGAGGTGTGTGGATCCCTCATTGGAAGACGGAGAGCCACCTCCAGACATCTCCAGGCACATCATGGGACCCAGACCAGAACTCAAACCAATTTCTCAACAAAGAGATCCCACCAAAGCATTGGACTGCCATAGATTGGACTCTCCACCTTTGGAGGCCTTCAGGACATGTCTGGATGGTCATCTCTCAAGAGTGCTTGAGCTGCGTTTCCCTGAAGGGGCTGGGGGTGGACTAGGTGGCCTCCAGAGTCCCTTTATGTGACAAGCTGAAAGATCTCCAGAGGTTGGTTAAGGACTTGGAAGCCAAGGTGGGCTCTCTACCATCTCTGGTGGCCTTCAAACCAAAGCTGGAGGTGGACTAGGTAGCCTCCAGAATCCCTTTATGTCAAGAGGTTAAGCCAAAAGGTCTCCAGAGGTCTACCAAGGACTTGGAAGCCAAGGTGGGCTCTCTTATCATCTGGGTGATCATCTCTCAAGGAGTGCTTGAGCTGTGTTTCCCTGAAGGGGCTGCGGGTGGACTAGGTAGCCTCCAGAGTCCTTTTATGTGACAAGCTGAGAGGTCTCCAGAGGTTGGCCAAAGACTTGGAAGCCAAGGAGGGATCTCTTCTGGGTGGTCATCTCTCAAGAGTGCTTGAGCTGTGTTTCCCTGAATGGGCTGGGGGTGGCCTAGGTGGCCTCCAGAGTCCCTTTATGTCAAGAGGTTAAGGCAAAAGGTCTCCAGAGGTTGGCCAAGGACTTGGAAGCTAAGGTGGGCTCTCTATCATCTCTGGTGGCCTTCAAACCAAGGCTGGGGGTGGACTAGGTGGCCTCCAGAATCCCTTTATGTCAAGGGGTTAAGCCAAGAGGTCTCCAGAGGTTGGCCAAGGACCTGGGAGACAAGGTGGGCTTTCTGTCATCTCTGGTGGCCTTCAAACCAAGGCTGGGGTTGGACTAGGTGGCCTCCAGAATCCCTTTATGTCAAGGGGTTAAGCCAAGAGGTCTCCAGAGGTTGGTCAAGGACTTGAAAGCCAAGGGGGGCTCTCTATCATCTCTGGTGGCCTTCAAAGCAAGGCTGGGGGTGGACTAGGTAGCCTCCAGAATCCCTTTATGTAAAGAGGTTAAGCCAAGAGGTCTCCAGAGGTTGGCCAAGGACTTGGAAGCTAAGGTCGGCTCTCCATTGTCTGGATTGTCATCTCTCAAGAGTGCTTGAGCTGTTTCCCTGAAGGGACTGTGGGTGGACAAGGTGGCCTCCAGAATCCCTTTATGTCAATAGGTTAAGCCAAGAGGTCTCCAGAGGTCGGCCAAGGACTTGGAAGCCAAGGTGGGCTCTCTATCATCTCTGGTGGCGTTCAAACCAAGGCTGGGGGTGGACTAGGTAGCCTCCAGAATCCCTTTATGTCAAGAGGTTAAGCCAAGAGGTCTCCAGAGGTTGGCCAAGGACTTGGAAGCCAAGGTGGGCTCTCCATCGTCTGGATTGTCATCTCTCAAGAATGCTTGAGCTGTTTCCCTGAAGGGACTGTGGGTGGACTAGGTGGCCTCCAGAGTCCCTTTATGTGACAAGCTGAGAGCTCTCCAGAGGTTGGCCAAGGACTTGCCAGCCAAGGTGGGCTCTCTATCATCTCTGGTGGCCTTCAAACCAAGGCTGGGGGTGGACTAGGTGGCCTCCAGAATCCCTTTATGTCAAGAGGTTAAGCCAAGAGGTCTCCAGAGGTTGGCCAAGGACCTGGGAGACAAGGTGGGCTTTCTGTCATCTCTGGTGGCCTTCAAACCAAGGCTGGGGTTGGACTAGGTGGCCTCCAGAATCCCTTTATGTCAAGGGGTTAAGCCAAGAGGTCTCCAGAGGTTGGCCAAGGACTTGGGAGACAAGGTGGACTCTCTTATCATATCTGGTGGCCTTCAAACCAAGGCTAGGTGGACTAGATGGCCTTTGGGAGCCCCTTCCACCCGTACAATCTGAGGCTCCTCCTCCCTCCTCTTCCTCTCACCTTCCACCAGCAAGAAGAACCCCCGGGGGTTCTTCTGGAGGACCTTGAGGGCCACGTCCACCATCTCGGTCAGAGAAGGATCCGTCTCCTTGTTCCGGTTGAGTTCGTACATCAGGTCGATGGGCTCAAAGAGGCCTAAGGAGGGGGGAGGAGGAAGAGGAGAGTGAGGGAAGCGCCCCTTCGTTTAGGGGGGATTTTCACAGGCGGCTGGGATATGGTCCCCGATTCCCCGAGACTTACCCAAGAGATAGTCCACTCGGCTGGGGTCCAGTTTCATGAGCTCAGCTTGGTTCCAGACGTAATGGGCCTTCTGCGGAAGGAAGACATTGCAAGAACCCCCATGAGCCCCCATTTTCCCCCTATGGATCCTGCAAATACACTTGAAATGTGCGAAGCCACTGTGCTCATCACATTAGGTTGGGTTCCAGTGTAGGATGCAGCATTCTTCGTGTATTTTAAACAGTGGGAGCGGGGCATTCTTTTCAAACTTTTCAGGAGGTGGCGGGGAAGTGGGAATTACAGTTTCCCAAGGTCCATCCTCTTCTCTGGGTGCATTTACACTGTGGAATGAATGCCCTTGCACCCCACTTTAAATGCATGGGAGTTATAGATTCCGAAGGTGCATACCCTTTCCTGGGAGCATCTGCACTGTGGACCTTACTTTAAATACCATAGTCCCAGGAGTTATAGTTTTCCAAGGTCTTCACCCTTCTCTGAGGGGCAGAGACCTAGAGATGCAAGCAAGGACCCCATAAAGAGGCCTGGGATTGCAAGCAGGGACCCCATAAAGAGGCCTAGGGATGCCAACAGGGATCCCCTAAAGAGGCCTAAAATGCTAGCAGAGACCCCTTAAAGAATGTCTGGGATGCAAACAGGGACCCCATAAAGAGACCGAGGGATGCAAGCAAGGACCCCATAAAGAGGCCTGGGAATGCCAACAGGGATCCCCTAAAGAGGCCTAAAATACTAGAAAACCCCTTAAAGAATGCCTAGGATTGCAGACAGGGACCCCCTAAGGAGACCTAGGGATGCAAGCAAGGACCCCATAAAGAGACCTGGCATTGCAAGCAGGGACCCAAGAAGGAAACCTAGGTATGCCAACAGGGACCCCATAAAGAGACGTAGAGATGCAAGCAAGGACCCCATAAAGAGGCCTGGGATTGCAAGCAGGGACCCCATAAAGTGGCCTAGGGATGCCAGCAGGGACCCCCTAAAAAGGCCTAAAATGCTAGCAGAGACCCCTTAAAGTGGCCTAGGGATGCCAACAGGGACCCCATAAAGAGTCCTAAGGATACAAGCAAGGACCCCATAAAGAGGTCTGGCATTGCAAGCAGGGACCCCATAAAGTGGCCTAGGGATGCCAACAGGGACCCCCTAAAAAGGCCTAGGAATGCCAACAGGGACCCCTCAAAGAGGCCTAAAATACTAGAAAACCCCTTAAAGAATGCCTAGGATTGCAGACAGGGACCCCCTAAGGAGACCTAGGGATGCAAGCAAGGACCCCATAAAGAGACCTGGCATTGCAAGCAGGGACCCAAGAAGGAAACCTAGGTATGCCAACAGGGACCCCATAAAGAGACGTAGAGATGCAAGCAAGGACCCCATAAAGAGGCCTGGGATTGCAAGCAGGGACCCCATAAAGTGGCCTAGGGATGCCAGCAGGGACCCCCTAAAAAGGCCTAAAATGCTAGCAGAGACCCCTTAAAGTGGCCTAGGGATGCCAACAGGGACCCCATAAAGAGTCCTAAGGATACAAGCAAGGACCCCATAAAGAGGTCTGGCATTGCAAGCAGGGACCCCATAAAGTGGCCTAGGGATGCCAACAGGGACCCCCTAAAAAGGCCTAGGAATGCCAACAGGGACCCCTCAAAGAGGCCTAAAATACTAGAAAACCCCTTAAAGAATGCCTAGGATTGCAGACAGGGACCCCCTAAGGAGACCTAGGGATGCAAGCAAGGACCCCATAAAGAGACCTGGCATTGCAAGCAGGGACCCCAGAAGGAAACCTAGGTATGCCAACAGGGACCCCATAAAGAGACGTAGAGATGCAAGCAAGGACCCCATAAAGAGGCCTGGCATTGCAAGCAGGGACCTCATAAAGTGGCCTAGGGATGCCAGCAGGGACCCCCTAAAAAGGCCTAAAATGCTAGCAGAGACCTATTAAAGAATGCCTGGGAGTGCAAATAGGGACCCCCTAAGGAGACCGAGGGATGCAAGCAAGGACCCCATAAAGAGGCCTGGGAATGCCAACAGGGACCCCCTAAAGAGGCCTAAAATACTAGAAAACCCCTTAAAGAATGCCTAGGATTGCAGACAGGGACCCCCTAAGGAGACCTAGGGATGCAAGCAAGGACCCCATAAAGAGGCCTGGAATTGCAAGCAGGGACCCCATAAAGAGGCCTACAGATGCAAGCAAGGACCCCATAAAGAGGCCTGGTATTGCAAATAGGGACCCCCTAAAGAGACCTAGGGATGCAAGCAAGGACCCCATAAAGAGGCCTGGGATTGCAAGCAGGGACCCCAGAAGGAAACCTAGGTATGCCAACAGGAACTCCCTAAAGAGGCCTAAAATGCTAGCAGAAACCCCTTAAAGAATGCCTGGGATTGCAGACAGGGACCCCATAAGGAGACCTAAGGATACAAGCAAGGGCCCCATAAAGAGGCCTGGGATTGCAAGCAAGGACCCCATAAAGAAACCTAGGGATGCAAGCAAGGACCCCATAAAGAGGCCTGGGAATGCCAACAGGAACTCCCTAAAGAGGCCTAAAATGCTAGCAGAAACCCCTTAAAGAATGCCTAGGATTGCAGACAGGGACCCCCTAAGGAGACCTAGGGATGCAAGCAAGGACCCCATAAAGAGGCCTGGCATTGCAAGCAAGTACCCCATAAAGAGGCCTAGGAATGCCAACAGGGACCCCCTAAAGAGGCCTAAAATGCTAGCAGAGACCCCTTAAAGAATGTCTGGGATGCAAGCAGGGACCCCATAAAGAGGCCTGGGATTGCAAGGAGGGACCCCCTAAGGAGACCTAGGGATGCAAGCAAGGACCCTGTAAAGAAGCCTGGGATTGCAAGCAGGGACCCCATAAAGAGGCCTAGGGATGCCAACAGCTCTCCTCCACCAATGTGATGAAGTCCCTGCTGGTCACCACTTGCCGATCCCGACTGACCACATGATGGGATAATAAGTCACAATTAGTAATAGTAATAATGCCGGTGACCCCGCCGACCTTCTCGCTGGGCTTCTTCCTCCTCCATTCCTCGACGAGGTTCCTGCCGTCCAGGCGCGTCCCCCGGTATTTGTCCTCCTCCGGGTATTCCACGTCGCTGGTGTTTTTGGGGAACATGTACTTGCGCCCGCCTCCCATGATCACCTGGGGAGAGGGGGCCAAACACCCATCGTCCACTCGGAACGCAAAGACGTCCCACCCAGACGCCCCCAAATAGAGTTGCGATGTAAACAGAGCATTGCTTTGGACTGCAACTCCCACAATCCACATTTACCATCTATTTATGTGCCCAGCGCTCCCCTCTTCCCCCCCGAATATTTTCAGTTGGCAATTTAGCACAAATAAATATATATATTCATGATCTCCATAATTATACCCGGCTGGCCCCAGCCTGTAATTAGGAGCAAACTGAATATTATTCCTCAAAGGGTGCATTAAGCGGGTTTTAGGGTCCCTGTTTATGTAATTTGGGGCAGGACGGAGCGCGGAATCGGAGAAGGGTGGCATCTGTTTGCCCTGCGGTGGCTTGTGGCATTCCTGGAGGCCTTTGGGTGGCGGTCACTGGTCAGCAAGCCGGGCTATTTACTGACTGTGGGAGTTGTAGCTTTGCAAGGCCGGCCAAAGAGTGGACGCTAACTCCAGGGACTCGAGGAAGGGTCGCCAGAGGGAGCCCTTGCTTTCCCTTTGGGCCTCCGTCCAGCACTCTCTTTCTGGGCCACAGCCGGCCGGCCGGCAGGACAATGGCCATTGATTGCCCTCTTTTCCCGGCGCATGCACGCACGCCTGGCCCAGATAGAGGCACCCAAGCGAGCTCAACGTTGGCAGCATTGATCACGCCGCTCTGCACCCACAAGCAAGGATTTCGCCTCCAAAGAAAGGCAGCCCAATAGGTTTTGCTGCCTGAGGCCGAGAGCAAAAGGAGGAGGAAAGGATGTTCCATATCTTTGCAGTTGAAATCATAAAGAGGCCTAGGAATGCCAACAGAGACCCCTTAAAGAGGCCTGGGATTGCTAGCAGGGACCCCCTAAAGAGACCTAGGGATGCAAGCAGGGACCCCATAAAGAGGTCTGGGATTGCAAGCAGAGACCGCTTAAAAATGCCCGGTGAGCTCCAGCTTCTGCCAACCTAGCAGTTCCAAAACATGCAAATGTGAGTAGAGCAATAGGTACCACTTTGGTGGGAAGCTAATGGCGTTCCATGCAGTCATGCTGCCCACATGACCTTGGAGGTGTCTACGGACAACACTGGCCCTTCGATTAGGCTTAACGTCAAGGGGAAACCTTTACATTGGCTTGACCCTCTGCCAGATTAACAATGTTCGCATAAGGCATAATAAGCCTTCTCGACACTTATATTCCTGCAGAAACTCTCCCCGAATGCCTCTCGGGCCCAAGCCAAAGACAACAATGACTACGTGAATACAATAATCCCCGCAAGGCAAGGCAGGGCTCTACGTTTCCACTCCACTGGTCAGGTATGTTCTCAGGCTTTTCAGCCTCTCGATGAAGGGCCGAGGAGCAGCGGCTCC
Source organism: Anolis sagrei (assembly GCF_037176765.1). Taxonomy (NCBI): domain Eukaryota; kingdom Metazoa; phylum Chordata; class Lepidosauria; order Squamata; family Anolidae; genus Anolis; species Anolis sagrei. The sequence continues at coordinate 7,221,262 of NC_090033.1, forward strand.
GCTCCAGGTTGCAGTCCAAACCGCGTGACCGACCTACCTCGATGTCAGGGACGTTCTCGACAAGCTGGCGGGCGATGTCCTTGCAGCCCTGCTGGAGGGCTTCCGGGGGCATCTCCCCGTCCGAGTACCACTCCCGGTCAGCCGAGTGGGCGTAGGCCGCGCTGGGGGTGGCGTGGTTGACCCTCGTGGTGGTCACGATGCCCACTGACTTGCCTGTGAGCCAGGAGGAGACACGGATGGACAGAGGTCAGTTGGGACACAGGACAAGGGGTGAGCCAACCCCGAAATGGGGTCAAGGGAAACTGACCAGGCCTTTCAATGTACATGACTTGGAGGGGAACTTCAACTCACAACTTAACATGAAATGGGCTGGACTTTCAAGTACGAGGGTTGAATGAAAAGTAATGTCTCCACCTTTGTTACTTGTGTTTGGATGGGAATCACCAGACAATTGGATACATTTCTGCCAACGATGAACAAGTTTTCTGAAGCCGTCGCAGAAGAAGTCGACACTCTAATTCTGCAACCAGCGTCTCACAGTTCTCTCATCCTGGGTACCCATCGTGCACAGATCTTCCGATAGCCAAGCAAAACAACAATGTAATTGTGAAATGCCGATTATGCTTGAAATTTCTCTCTAAGTGATACAACGATCGACGATCGTCCTGAATCAATCTGTCAACCTTTTGCTTGTGAAACTCAGTGGTTGCTGTCACAGAACGTCCAACTCTTTGTTTGTCACGCAAGTCAGATGTTCCCACCTCAACAACTTTAAACTTTCTTGCCCAACGACACACAGTACTCACATCAGCACAATCACCTTTTTTTTTTGTGTGTCAGGAGTGACTTGAGAAACTACAAGTCACTTTTGGTGTGAGAGAATCACCATGAACAACTTGCATTCTCTGATTAATCTCCTTTGGGGTGCTTAAGTCGCATTGACCGACCATCTGCGCAGGGTTCCATATTTTGCACTTTAACAACACAACTGTTCAATGCTAAGGCTTCCCATCAAAATGGAACTGTGGAGGAGAGTCTACTCAACAAGCCAGTACCTGCCATATACCAGTACTGCCATCTGATGAGGAGTTATGAAGGTCCGTTCAATGCTAAGGCTTCCCACCACAATGGAATTGTAGAGGAGAGTCTGCTGAACAAGCCAGTACCTTCTGCATACCAGTACTGCCATCTGTTGAGGAGTTACGAAGGCGGAGGCATTACTTTTCATTCAACCCTCGTATAATTGACTGGAGTTTCAAGTAAAACCGACTGAACTTGGAAGTGAAATTGGATTAAATATTGACTGGACTTTCGAGTAGAGTTGACCTTTGTTGTCAAAGTAAGGCTTTCTATGGCCGGAATCGCTGGGTTGCGGTGAGTTTTCCGCAGGGCTGCCTGGCCATGTTCCGGTAGCATTCTCTCCTGACGTTTCACCCACATCTATGGCAGGCATCCTCAGAGGTTGTGAGGTCTCTTGGAGTGTGTGTGTGTGTGTGTGTATACATTCCATGCGTGTGTGTGTGTGTGTGTGTGTGTGTGTGTGTGTGTGTATATATATATATATATATATATATATATATATATGCTCCATGCAGCCATGCCGGCCACATGACCTTGGAGGTGTCTATGGACAACGCTGGCTCTTCAGCTTAGAAATGGAAATGAGCACCAGAGTCAGACATGACTGGACTTAATGTCAGGGGACTACCTTTACCTTACTATATATATATATATATATATATATATATATATATATATATATATTCCTATGGAATGATGTCCAGGGTGGGCGGAAGAACTCTTGTCTGTTGCAGGCAAGTGGGAATGGTTAGCACTGAGTAGCCTTGCAGCTTCAGAGCCTGGCTGCTTCCTGCCTGGGGGGGGGGGGAATCCTTTGATGGGAGGTGTTACCAGTTCCCAAGAGACCTCCCAACCTCTGAGGGTGCCTTTAGCCATAGAGGTGGGGGCGGAACGTCAGGAGAGAATGCTGCCGGAACATATTGGCCAGGCGGACTGGACAACCATACCTAATGAACAAGCCAGTACGTGCCGCATACCAGTACTGCCATCTGTTGAAGAGTTATGAAGGTCCGTTCAATGGTAAGGCTTTCCACCACAATGGAACTGTAGAGGAGAGTCTGCTGAACAAGCCAGTACCTGCCGCATACCAGTACTGCCGTCTGTTGAGGAGTTACAAAGGTCCGTTCAATGCTAAGGCTTCCTACCAAAATGGAACTGTGGAGGAGAGTCTGCTGAACAAGCCAGTACCTGCCGCATAGCAGTACTGCTAGTTACGAGGACCTGGTTTAGAAATGAATTGGAGTATGACGTAAACATTAACTGGGCTTCGCATGACGTAAAACTGGACGCAGACCGGGCCGTGCGTGGAAATGCATGAATTGGCTGGACTTTTCAAGGGGAATGGACTGGACCTCCAAGGCAAATCAACGGAAGTGACCATTGCCAAGCGACCCTTCTTCCCTTGCCATCCTCCCTCCCTCCCGGTCACCTTTGGCCCACTTACTGGGTCAAACTGGGAGCCCAGTTGGGCACTGACCGGGCGGACTCCTGGTTAAACATTGGAGCAAAAAGCAGGGTCTGGATCCCATTCGGGACTCGAATTCGGGGCAGGACAGGGCCCTTTTGTGGCCGTTCGGGGCATTTCGGGGGAAGGAGAAGCCCGAGGTCTATTTTTACCTTCGGTTCAAAGAAAGAGTCCCTGTCCTGTCCTGGAAATAGACTCGCGGGGAGAGAGAGGAGGCTTTGATGCGCTCGAGCGAGCGTGCAAAAAGGGGGATGCCTTTGGGGTCAAGGGCTCCACGGCAGGCCAACCCCATCAAAGCCTTGGGGGGCCCTTCCCCCTCCAAAGGGGCATTCTCGCGTCGCCTGTTTGTTGGTTTCCCAAACAGGAAGCATCAGACGAGAGCGTCTCCGCCACCCAACAACAGTCCCCTGTCTCAATCCTGTCCGGGATGCGCCAGGGGAAAAATACCCATCTCTCTCTCTCTCTATATATATATATCCCGGTTGGAAGGAGGAGCCAAAACACACACCGATCCATCAATTCGTTAAAGGACGTGCTGATCCATCAATTGGTGGGAGACGCTCGGCCAAAAAGAATATATAGGTTAGAGATGGGTGAGACTTCACAGAGTCTCAGAGCCGGAAATGAAAGGAGAAGTCTCTGCCTTTGTTTGTGTTTGTGTGTCTTCATTGTATATGGCTCTAAAGGCATTGGAATGGAGATGAAGACCTCCCGTCTTCGATCAACCTATTCGATGAAGACACACAAACACAAACAAAGGCAAAGGCTTCGCCTTTCATTTCCTAGCAGTTCGAAATGTGAGTAGATCAATAGGTACTGCTTCGGCGGGAGAAGGTAAAGAGAAGCTCCAAGCAATCTTGCCGGCCACACTGCCAGGAGGCAACAACGCAATCCCCTTGGCTTGGAAATGGAGATGAAGACCTCCCCCAGAGCCGGAAATGAAAGGAGAAGCCTCTGCCTTTGTTTGTGTTTGTGTGTCTTCATTGTATATGGCTGTAAAGGCATTGGGACAGAGATGAAGACCTCCCGTCTTCGATCAACCTATTCCATGAAGACACACAAACACAAACAAAGGCAAAGGCTTCTCCTTTCATTTCCTAGCAGTTCGAAATGTGAGTAGATCAATAGGTACTGCTTCAGCGGGAGAAGGCAAAGAGACGTTCCAAGCTATCTCGCCGGCCACACTGTCAGGAGGAAACAACGCAATCTACTTGGTTTGGAAATGGAGATGAAGACCTCCCCCAGAGCCGGAAATGAAAGGAGAAGCCTCTGCCTTTGTTATTGTGTCTTCATTATACCTAAGTGGGCTGCGGCTACATTGCCAGGAGGCAACAACACAACCTCCTCGGCTTGGAAATGGAGATGAAGACCTTCTCCTGAGCCGGAAATGTGCACCACCTCCAAGGCCAGAAATGAAAGGAGAAGCCTCTGCCTTTGTTTGTGTTTGTGTGTCTTCATTGTATATGACTGTAAAGGCATTGGAATGGAGATGAAGACCTCCCGTCTGTCAGCCCCAGCTCCTGGCAACCTATTCGATGAAGACACACAAACAGAAAGGCAAAGGCTTCTCCTTTCATTTCCTAGCAGTTCGAAATGTGAGTAGATCAATAGGTACTGCTTTGGCTGGAGATGTTCTCTTTGGCAAAGAGATGTTCCAAGCGATCTCACCGGTCATACTGCCAGGAGGCAACAACGCAATCTCCTTGGCTTGGAAATGGAGATGAAGACCTCCCCCAGAACTGGAAATGAACACCACTTCCAAAGCCGGAAATGAAAGGAGAAGCCTTTGCCTTTGTTTTTGTGTCATCATTGTACCTAAGCGGGCTGCGGCCACATTGCCAGGAGGCAACAACGCAATCCTCTTGGCTTGGAAATGGAGATGAAGACCTCCCCCAGAGCCGGAAATGAAAGGAGAAGCCTCTGCCTTTGTTTGTGTTTGTGTGTCTTCATTGTATATTACTGTAAAGGCATTGGAATGGAGATGAACACCTCCTCCAGAGCCGGAAATGAGCACCACCTCCGGAAGCTGGAAATGAAAGGAGAAGCCTTTGCCTTTGATTGTGTGTCTCCATTGTATGTAAGTGGACTGAGGTGGTGCTGTGTTTTAAATCATTGCGCTGCTGAACTGCGAAGCTAAAGGTTGGCAGTTTGAATCCATGAGACAGGGTGAGCTTCCACCTGTCAGCTCCAGCTCCTGCCAACCTAGCAGTTCGAAAGCATGCAAATGTGAGTAGATAAATAGGTATCACTTCAGCAGGAAGTAACAAAGAGACACTCCAAGCAAACTTGCCGGCCACACAGCCAGGAGACAACAACACAGTCTCCTCAGCTTGGAAATGGAGATGAACTCCTCCGGAGCCAGAAATGAAAGGAGAAGCCTTTGCCTTTGTTTGTGTTTGTGTGTCTTCATTGTATATATGACTGTAAAGGCATTGGATGTTTGCCTATGCAATCCTGCAATCCACTCTGAGTCCCCGAGGGGAGAACGGTGGAATATTAATAGTAATATTATTATCACAAATAAATATTGTAATAATAATAATAACAATAATAATAATAATAGATACATAGCCGCTTTAAGTCTCCTTTGGGAGAGATCAAGCAGGTTATAAGTGGGCTGCGGTGTTGTAATAGATTAAACCCTTGACCTGCTAAACTGCAGTTCGAATCTGTGAGCCAGGGTGAGCTCCCGCTGTTAGCTCTAGCTCCTGCCCACCTAGCAGTTTGAAAACATGCCAATGTGAGTAGATCAATAGGTACCGCTTCAGTGGGAAGGTAATAAGTAAGGCAGAGGGAGACTGACCGGCATCCTTGGCCCAGCGCAGGATGGAGGTGACGTGGTTCCCGGCGGTGGTGTTGCATTGGGCGCGGGTGACGGCAGCGCTGACCCCAACGGTGCCCTCGTTGGCCTTGACCCCGCACAAGTAGGCCGTGGCCGTCCCCGCACTGTCCGGCACCTGCGCATTCGTGTTGTAGGTCTGCAGGAGGAAAAGTGGTCAGGCCAAGGGATGGAGTGCCAATATATATATATATATATGTGTGTGTGTGAATATTCACCACACATATAATATTGTGTACCTGTACAATTTATTATATATTATACATAATATTCGAATGTAAGAATATTCTTATACTATCTATATTATATGCCTATACTGTAGCTAGATAGTGTAAGAATATTCTTACATTCGAATATTATGCATAATATATAATGTATTGTACAGGTACATTATACATATGAATTTTCTTATACATATATAATTATATTTTTGTACATAATATTATGTAATATAATAATGTAATTATATATATGAATTTTCTTATACATATAATGTAATATATAACAATATTATATATATATAATATTATGTAATATAATAATAATATAATTATATATATGAATTTTCTTATACATATAATGTAATATATAATAATATTTTATATATTATATTATGTGATATAATAAAAATCATATTATATATAATATTTGATTTAATATATAGTAATATTCATGTGTGTCTATATGTTTGAGAAGAAAGGGTGGTCTATATATAAATAATAATAATAATAATAATAATAATAATTATTATTATTATTATTATTGTATTGTCGAAGGCTTTCATGGCTGGAATCACTAGGTTCTTGTGGGTTTTTTCGGGCTATAGAGCCATGTTCTAGAGGCATTTCTCCTGACGTTTCGCCGTTTCGTTATTATTATTATCGAGGCTTGGATGGCCATCTGTTGGGGGTGCTTTGATTGTGCTTTTCCTGCATGGTGGGTTGGACTAGATGGCCCTTGGGGTCTTCCACTGAAGTACAGTGAAAGTTTGACCATCGTAATACGTCAACCTTTGCTTCCAAGGCCTTGCTGGCCCCTGGCTTCTGGTTAACCGGGCACCCGTCTCCCGTGACCAAAAGAGGCCTTTTCTGCACACGTGCAGGCTGACCTTTGCTCCGGGCCAGGGTTGGCGAGGCCTCAATCCTGCAGGCAAAAGCTTGGCTTTCCTGGCCGGAATGGACCACCTTTTAAATATTTAATTATATTTAAATACAATATATAATTAATATTTTTTATTAATAGATTATATAATTAATATATTATATTGGATACCTTACATTAAAATAATGTCATATATAATCAGGATAGTATATAAAAGATTATATTGTTTATATATGTTAGGGATTCCTCATCTTTGGAGGAGGAAGGGGAGAAGGGAAATGCTCAGAAGAATCAGACGATGAGGTTTTGCAACTGCCTACATTTTTAGAGGGACAAAAAAAGACAGCAGAATATCTGCTAAAAACGTTGAGCTAATTGGGAGACACCCTACCACCTCCTGCATGGAGAATTCAGGGCTAGAAATCAGAAGCCGGAGCAGTCAGCTTTCGCTGCTAGCAACGACTCTGTTGCTGTCTGAACCTGCTTTGGACTTCGTAATCTTTGCCCATTGTCTGCTGTTTCTTTAGGGACTTTTGTAAGAGACTTTAATTTGTGTCTGCATTAAGACTTCCTTTTTTTCAGTTGCATTTTCTTATGCATTCTGTTTGCTGAAGTAAAGCATTTTTCTTACCTTGTATTAAGGCTGTAGCTGCTAAAATCGCAGAGCTAATTGGGAGACACCCTACCTGCTGAAGTAAAGCATTTTTCTTACCTTGTATTAAGGCTGTGTTTTGAAGAGCAAAACAGGACAATGTATTAATTACATAATACTATATCAATAAAATATATTCAATGGCATATATTAATGAACTATATTAAATACATTGTCCTGTTTTGCTCTTCAAAACACAGCTTTAATACAAGGTAAGAAAAATGCTTTACTTCAGCAGGTAGAGTGTCTCCCAATTAGCTCAGTGTTTTTAGCAGCTACAGTCTTAATACAAGGTAAGAAAAATGCTTTACTTCAGCAGGTAGAATGTCTCCCAATTAGCTCAGCGTTTTTATCAGCTACAGCCTTAATACAAGGTAAGAAAAATGCTTTACTTCAGCAGGTAGGGTGTCTCCCAGTTAGCTCAGCGTTTTTAGCAGCTACAGCCTTAATGAAACGTAAGAAAAATGCTTTACTTCAGCAAAAAGAATGCTTAAGCAAATGCAATTGGGGGAAAAACAAACAAGGAAGTCTTAATGCAGACACAAATTAAAGTCTCTTACAAAACTCCCAAAAGAAACAGCAGACAATGGGCAAATATTATGAAGTCCTTAGCAGCAGACACAAAAGCAGGTTCAGTCAGCAACAGAGTCATTGTTAGCGGCGAAAGCTGACTGCTCCTGC